>NC_068439.1:85735036-85837536 GCF_023373465.1 Oncorhynchus keta | reverse complement strand
TTCCTCTACAGGGAGCCAGGTTTTCCTGTTGTGAAGTGGTGAAGTGGTTGCACAGCCTTTCCTCTGCGGGGAGACAGGTTTTCCTGTTTTGCAGTGGTTGCACAGCCTTTCCTCTGCAGGAAGACAGGTTTTCCTGTTGTGCAGTGGTTGCACAGCCTTTCCTCTACAGGGAGCCAGGTTTTCCTGTTGTGCAGTGGTGTAGTGGTTGCACAGCCTTTCCTCTACGGGGAGACAGGTTTTCCTGTTTTGCAGTGGTTGCACAGCCTTTCCTCTGCAGGAAGACAGGTTTTCCTGTTGTGCAGTGGTTGCACAGCCTTTCCTCTACAGGGGGCCAGGTTTTCCTGTTGTGCAGTGGTTGCACAGCCTTTCCTCTACAGGGAGCCAGGTTTTCCTGTTGTGCAGTGGTTGCACAGCCTTTCCTCTACAGGGAGCCAGGTTTTCCTGTTGTGAAGTGGTTGCACAGCCTTTCCTCTACAGGGAGCCAGGTTTTCCTGTTGTGAAGTGGTTGCACAGCCTTTCCTCTACGGGGAGCCAGGTTTTCCTGTTGTGAAGTGGTGTAGTGGTTGCACAGCCTTTCCTCTACAGGGAGCCAGGTTTTCCTGTTGTGAAGTGGTGTAGTGGTTGCACAGCCTTTCCTCTACAGGGAGCCAGGTTTTCCTGTTGTGAAGTGATGTAGTGGTTGCACAGCCTTTCCTCTACAGGGAGCCAGGTTTTCCTGTTGTGCAGTGGTTGCACAACCTTTCCTCTACAGGGAGACAGGTTTTCCTGTTGTGCAGTGGTTGCACAGCCTTTCCTCTACAGGGAGCCAGGTTTTTCTGTTGTGAAGTGGTGTAGTGGTTGCACAGCCTTTCCTCTACAGGGAGCCAGGTTTCCTGTTGTGCAGTGGTTGCACAGCCTTTCCTCTACAGGGAGCCAGGTTTTCCTGTTGTGAAATGGCGCAGTGGTTGCACAGCCTTTCCTCTACAGGGAGCCAGGTTTTCCTGTTGTGAAGTGGTGCAGTGGTTGCACAGCCTTTCCTCTGCAGGGAGACAGGTTTTCCTGTTGTCCAGTGGTTGCGCAGCCTTTCCTCTACAGGGAGCCAGGTTTTCCTGTTGTACAGTGGTTGCACAGCCTTTCCTCTACAGGGAGCCAGGTTTTCCTGTTGTCCAGTGGTTGCGCAGCCTTTCCTCTACAGGGAGCCAGGTTTTCCTGTTGTGCAGTGGTGTAGTGGTTGCACAGCCTTTCCTCTACAGGGAGCCAGGTTTTCCTGTTGTGAAGTGGTTGCACAGCCTTTCCTCTACAGGGAGCCAGGTTTTCCTGTTGTACAGTGGTTGCACAGCCTTTCCTCTACAGGGAGCCAGGTTTCCTGTTGTGCAGTGGTTGCACAGCCTTTCCTTTACAGGGAGCCAGGTTTTCCTGTTGTGAAGTGGTGCAGTGGTTGCACAGCCTTTCCTCTACAGGGAGCCAGGTTTTCCTGTTGTGAAGTGGTTGCACAACCTTTCCTCTACAGGGAGACAGGTTTTCCTGTTGTGCAGTGGTTGCACAGCCTTTCCTCTACAGGGAGCCAGGTTTTCCTGTTGTGAAGTGGTGTAGTGGTTGCACAGCCTTTCCTCTACAGGGAGCCAGGTTTTCCTGTTGTGCAGTGGTTGCACAACCTTTCCTCTACAGGGAGACAGGTTTTCCTGTTGTGCAGTGGTTGCACAGCCTTTCCTCTACAGGGAGCCAGGTTTTTCTGTTGTGAAGTGGTGTAGTGGTTGCACAGCCTTTCCTCTACAGGGAGCCAGGTTTCCTGTTGTGCAGTGGTTGCACAGCCTTTCCTCTACAGGGAGCCAGGTTTTCCTGTTGTCCAGTGGTTGCGCAGCCTTTCCTCTACAGGGAGCCAGGTTTTCCTGTTGTGCAGTGGTGTAGTGGTTGCACAGCCTTTCCTCTACAGGGAGCCAGGTTTTCCTGTTGTGAAGTGGTTGCACAGCCTTTCCTCTACAGGGAGCCAGGTTTTCCTGTTGTGCAGTGGTTGCACAGCCTTTCCTCTACAGGGAGCCAGGTTTCCTGTTGTGCAGTGGTTGCACAGCCTTTCCTCTACAGGGAGCCAGGTTTTCCTGTTGTGAAGTGCTGCAGTGGTTGCACAGCCTTTCCTCTACAGGGAGCCAGGTTTTCCTGTTGTGAAGTGGTGCAGTGGTTGCACAGCCTTTCCTCTGCAAGGAGCCACGTTTTCATGTTGTGCAGTGGTTGCACAGCCTTTCCTCTACAGGGAGCCAGGTTTTCCTGTTGTGCAGTGGTGTAGTGGTTGCACAGCCTTTCCTCTACAGGGAGCCAGGTTTTCCTGTTGTGAAGTGGTTGCACAGCCTTTCCTCTACAGGGAGCCAGGTTTTCCTGTTGTGCAGTGGTTGCACAGCCTTTCCTCTACAGGGAGCCAGGTTTTCCTGTTGTGAAGTGGTTGCACAGCCTTTCCTCTACAGGGAGCCAGGTTTTCCTGTTGTGAAGTGGTGAAGTGGTTGCACAGCCTTTCCTCTGCGGGGAGACAGGTTTTCCTGTTTTGCAGTGGTTGCACAGCCTTTCCTCTGCAGGAAGACAGGTTTTCCTGTTGTGCAGTGGTTGCACAGCCTTTCCTCTACAGGGAGCCAGGTTTTCCTGTTGTGCAGTGGTGTAGTGGTTGCACAGCCTTTCCTCTACGGGGAGACAGGTTTTCCTGTTTTGCAGTGGTTGCACAGCCTTTCCTCTACAGGGAGCCAGGTTTTCCTGTTGTGCAGTGGTTGCACAACCTTTCCTCTACAGGGAGCCAGGTTTTCCTGTTGTGAAGTGGTGTAGTGGTTGCACAGCCTTTCCTCTACAGGGAGCCAGGTTTTTCTGTTGTGAAGTGGTGTAGTGGTTGCACAGCCTTTCCTCTACAGGGAGCCAGGTTTCCTGTTGTGCAGTGGTTGCACAGCCTTTCCTCTACAGGGAGCCAGGTTTTCCTGTTGTGAAATGGTGCAGTGGTTGCACAGCCTTTCCTCTACAGGGAGCCAGGTTTTCCTGTTGTGAAGTGGTGCAGTGGTTGCACAGCCTTTCCTCTGCAGGGAGACAGGTTTTCCTGTTGTCCAGTGGTTGCGCAGCCTTTCCTCTACAGGGAGCCAGGTTTTCCTGTTGTACAGTGGTTGCACAGCCTTTCCTCTACAGGGAGCCAGGTTTTCCTGTTGTCCAGTGGTTGCGCAGCCTTTCCTCTACAGGGAGCCAGGTTTTCCTGTTGTGCAGTGGTGTAGTGGTTGCACAGCCTTTCCTCTACAGGGAGCCAGGTTTTCCTGTTGTGAAGTGGTTGCACAGCCTTTCCTCTACAGGGAGCCAGGTTTTCCTGTTGTACAGTGGTTGCACAGCCTTTCCTCTACAGGGAGCCAGGTTTCCTGTTGTGCAGTGGTTGCACAGCCTTTCCTCTACAGGGAGCCAGGTTTTCCTGTTGTGAAGTGGTGCAGTGGTTGCACAGCCTTTCCTCTACAGGGAGCCAGGTTTTCCTGTTGTGAAGTGGTTGCACAACCTTTCCTCTACAGGGAGACAGGTTTTCCTGTTGTGCAGTGGTTGCACAGCCTTTCCTCTACAGGGAGCCAGGTTTTCCTGTTGTGAAGTGGTGTAGTGGTTGCACAGCCTTTCCTCTACAGGGAGCCAGGTTTTCCTGTTGTGCAGTGGTTGCACAACCTTTCCTCTACAGGGAGACAGGTTTTCCTGTTGTGCAGTGGTTGCACAGCCTTTCCTCTACAGGGAGCCAGGTTTTTCTGTTGTGAAGTGGTGTAGTGGTTGCACAGCCTTTCCTCTACAGGGAGCCAGGTTTCCTGTTGTGCAGTGGTTGCACAGCCTTTCCTCTACAGGGAGCCAGGTTTTCCTGTTGTCCAGTGGTTGCGCAGCCTTTCCTCTACAGGGAGCCAGGTTTTCCTGTTGTGCAGTGGTGTAGTGGTTGCACAGCCTTTCCTCTACAGGGAGCCAGGTTTTCCTGTTGTGAAGTGGTTGCACAGCCTTTCCTCTACAGGGAGCCAGGTTTTCCTGTTGTGCAGTGGTTGCACAGCCTTTCCTCTACAGGGAGCCAGGTTTCCTGTTGTGCAGTGGTTGCACAGTCTTTCCTCTACAGGGAGCCAGGTTTTCCTGTTGTGAAGTGCTGCAGTGGTTGCACAGCCTTTCCTCTACAGGGAGCCAGGTTTTCCTGTTGTGAAGTGCTGCAGTGGTTGCACAGCCTTTCCTCTACAGGGAGCCAGGTTTTCCTGTTGTGAAGTGGTTGCACAGCCTTTCCTCTACAGGGAGCCAGGTTTTCCTGTTGTGAAGTGCTGCAGTGGTTGCACAGCCTTTCCTCTACAGGGAGCCAGGTTTCCTGTTGTGCAGTGGTTGCACAGCCTTTCCTCTACAGGGAGCCAGGTTTTCCTGTTGTCCAGTGGTTGCGCAGCCTTTCCTCTACAGGGAGCCAGGTTTTCCTGTTGTGCAGTGGTGTAGTGGTTGCACAGCCTTTCCTCTACAGGGAGCCAGGTTTTCCTGTTGTGAAGTGGTTGCACAGCCTTTCCTCTACAGGGAGCCAGGTTTTCCTGTTGTGCAGTGGTTGCACAGCCTTTCCTCTACAGGGAGCCAGGTTTCCTGTTGTGCAGTGGTTGCACAGCCTTTCCTCTACAGGGAGCCAGGTTTTCCTGTTGTGAAGTGCTGCAGTGGTTGCACAGCCTTTCCTCTACAGGGAGCCAGGTTTTCCTGTTGTGAAGTGCTGCAGTGGTTGCACAGCCTTTCCTCTACAGGGAGCCAGGTTTTCCTGTTGTGAAGTGGTGCAGTGGTTGCACAGCCTTTCCTCTACAGGGAGCCAGGTTTTCCTGTTGTGCAGTGGTTGCACAGCCTTTCCTCTACAGGGAGCCAGGTTTTCCTGTTGTACAGTGGTTGCACAGCCTTTCCTCTACAGGGAGCCAGGTTTCCTGTTGTGCAGTGGTTGCACAGCCTTTCCTCTACAGGGAGCCAGGTTTTCCTGTTGTGAAGTGGTGCAGTGGTTGCACAGCCTTTCCTCTACAGGGAGCCAGGTTTTCCTGTTGTGAAGTGGTTGCACAACCTTTCCTCTACAGGGAGACAGGTTTTCCTGTTGTGCAGTGGTTGCACAGCCTTTCCTCTACAGGGAGCCAGGTTTTCCTGTTGTGAAGTGGTGTAGTGGTTGCACAGCCTTTCCTCTACAGGGAGCCAGGTTTTCCTGTTGTGCAGTGGTTGCACAACCTTTCCTCTACAGGGAGACAGGTTTTCCTGTTGTGCAGTGGTTGCACAGCCTTTCCTCTACAGGGAGCCAGGTTTTTCTGTTGTGAAGTGGTGTAGTGGTTGCACAGCCTTTCCTCTACAGGGAGCCAGGTTTCCTGTTGTGCAGTGGTTGCACAGCCTTTCCTCTACAGGGAGCCAGGTTTTCCTGTTGTCCAGTGGTTGCGCAGCCTTTCCTCTACAGGGAGCCAGGTTTTCCTGTTGTGCAGTGGTGTAGTGGTTGCACAGCCTTTCCTCTACAGGGAGCCAGGTTTTCCTGTTGTGAAGTGGTTGCACAGCCTTTCCTCTACAGGGAGCCAGGTTTTCCTGTTGTGCAGTGGTTGCACAGCCTTTCCTCTACAGGGAGCCAGGTTTCCTGTTGTGCAGTGGTTGCACAGCCTTTCCTCTACAGGGAGCCAGGTTTTCCTGTTGTGAAGTGCTGCAGTGGTTGCACAGCCTTTCCTCTACAGGGAGCCAGGTTTTCCTGTTGTGAAGTGCTGCAGTGGTTGCACAGCCTTTCCTCTACAGGGAGCCAGGTTTTCCTGTTGTGAAGTGGTGCAGTGGTTGCACAGCCTTTCCTCTACAGGGAGCCAGGTTTTCCTGTTGTGCAGTGGTTGCACAGCCTTTCCTCTACAGGGAGCCAGGTTTTTCTGTTGTGAAGTGGTGTAGTGGTTGCACAGCCTTTCTTCTACAGGGAGCCAGGTTTCCTGTTGTGCAGTGGTTGCACAGCCTTTCCTCTACAGGGAGCCAGGTTTTCCTGTTGTGCAGTGGTTGCACAGCCTTTCCTCTACAGGGAGCCAGGTTTCCTGTTGTGCAGTGGTTGCACAGCCTTTCCTCTACAGGGAGCCAGGTTTTCCTGTTGTGAAGTGCTGCAGTGGTTGCACAGCCTTTCCTCTACAGGGAGCCAGGTTTTCCTGTTGTGAAGTGGTGCAGTGGTTGCACAGCCTTTCCTCTGCAAGGAGCCAAGTTTTCATGTTGTGCAGTGGTTGCACAGCCTTTCCTCTACAGGGAGCCAGGTTTTCCTGTTGTGCAGTGGTTGCACAGCCTTTCCTCCACAGGGAGCCAGGTTTTCCTGTTGTGCAGTGGTTGCACAGCCTTTCCTCTACAGGGAGCCAGGTTTTCCTGTTGTCCAGTGGTTGCGCAGCCTTTCCTCTACAGGGCGCCAGGTGTTCCTGTTGTGCAGTGGTGTAGTGGTTGCACAGCCTTTCCTCTACAGTGAGCCAGGTTTTCCTGTTGTGCAGTGGTGTAGTGGTTGCACAACCTTTCCTCTACAGGGAGACAGGTTTTCCTGTTGTGCAGTGGTGCAGTGGTTGCACAGCCTTTCCTCTACAGGGAGCCAGGTTTTCCTGTTGTGCAGTGGTTGCACAGCCTTTCCTCTACAGGGAGCCATATTTTCCTGTTGTGCAGTGGTTGCACAACCTTTCCTCTACAGGGAGCCAGGTTTTCCTTTGTCTACCCTTCTCAATGGCAAGGCTGTTCTCACTGAGCCTGTACGTTGTCAAGGTTTTTCTATGGTTTTGATCAGTAACCAGGGTCAAATAGTTTGCCACGGTGTTCTGTCAATTTAGGGCCAGATTGCACTGCATTTTACTTTCTGCCTGTGCTTCCCAATAAGTAGTTTTGTTTTGACTCTGTTGTAATTTTGTTTATTCTGATTGATTGGATTGACTTTCTTTTCTTGGTATTAAGAGGGAGAGGGGGATGTGGAGGCTCCTCAGAGGAGGAAGGGGAGGAACGTCCTTCTCAGCGAAATTTCAATTTCAATTTCAAAATAGTGAAACATTAAAAAAGTTATCCTTTTTAGATAAAACTATACTAAATATATATATAATCATGTCACCAAATAATTTATTAAAATACACTGTTTTGCAAAGGTCTACAGTAGCCTGAACAGCACTCTGTAGGGTAGCACCATGGTGTAGCCGGGACATCTAGCTTCCGTCCTCCTCTGGCTACATTGAATACAAAACATTCAATACAAAACTTAGGAGGCTCATGGTTCTCAACCCCTTCCATAGACATACATGGTAATTATGACCCCTTCCGGAGGACGTCCTCCAACCAATCAAAGCTTTTGTAGTATAAACTGACATGTTGTCCATCCAATCATATAACTAGGATCAGATAATGATCCTAGTGTGTTGTATTGGGATTGTGCCACAGAGCATTATGGGGGTTCTCTGTGTCGAGAAGCTTGGAGAGTTGGTGACATTTCTGGACAGAGATTGAAAAGTGATAGTTGAACATTTTTGAGGTAGTATTAATTTTTTTTTTTTAAATATCAAATTACAGCAGACGAAGGAGGTATATTATAAATATTATAAATTGTTTTATTGGTTTTAGAACTTTATTTTTGCGTCCAGTTAGTGCAATTTATTTACATTTGCAAGAAGCAGTCGCTAGCTAGCTAGCTTGCAGCGTGTGTGTGCAGATTTCTAATGCCGGAATGACTAACGCTACTTAAAATGTTGTGGACTTTTTGCGGAAGTCATTCTTTCATTCTCTGGGGTACATGGAAAAGGTGTGAAATGAAAGTACGGGTCGACCTCTGCCTGAGATCAGTTTCATGAAGAAATATGAAAAGGTGAGGGCGTTCATTACCAAATGGTATAGCTGGTTAACAAGAGCCTTTCATCAAGCCGACTGCCTTGCCGGCCTTTTGGAAAGTCTGAGCCTTGGTCGAAAGGTGGGTACGTGAAGAACATTGATCATTCAGCTAAATGGACTCACAAAAGCAGGCAACATATAAATGCTCACATCACATTCAAGCTTCTGGGAAAAAGCTGCATCAATCATGTAATGGACGAAGGTCTGCGTATTATAACAGCGCTGAGAAGAAACAGGGATTTTTTTCGCATGGCAAATGGATGAAACCACAGACATCAGCTGTCGCTCACAGTTGTCAGTCATTTTCAGGTTTGTGGGTATTTTCCAGGAACATTTCTTTACTTTTATGTGTCAAGTGGGCGAGATGCGCTGTGTTTGACTTTATGAATTATGAGATTTCTGAGTTTAACTTCATGGAGAAACATGATATCCAAACCTACGATGGTGCTGCTCTAATGGCTTCTGACTTAAATGACCTGCAGGCAAACGTAAGAGAAGTAGCTCAGAGCGCCACTTTCGTGCATTGCTATACCCACGGCTCAATTTAGGTCTGAGTCAGAGCACCAAGTTAATTCCCAAAGTTAAGGTTTCCTTTGCGATACTTGGCTGCTTCACAACTTTTTTTTGCAAGTAGACCAAGAGGCTGATGTTGCTTGAACAGGCTGGATGTGCTTGCCGAAAAATGCACCAACACATTGGAATTTCACTTCCAGAATTGTCAACACTGTTGCCAAAAAGCTATGAGCAACTGAAGGACATCTTCACCCATATCATAGAGCTCCATGGATGATTCTACATGAGCAGGTGGGTTCAAGGCAAGCTGGAAGATATTGATTTTAAAAAATGTTGAGGAGATATTTGCTCACACAGATGTTGTGTTTGACGGAGTTCAGCAGAATACCATGAATGTAGCCTACTGTAAGAGACTAAAAGAAAATCTGGCAAGCAGAATGGAGGAGCACAAGTCTGACGTTGCATTCAGTACAATATATGAGAAGGCAGCAAGCATGACAGAGGATTTAGCGCCGGGGAGGATGGCACATGTTTTATGTGCTCCTTATTTTATTTTTATTTTTTTGCGTTGTTTGTAACTTATTTTTTTAAATGATCTTATACATAATGTTGCTGATACTGTCTCTTAAGACCGAAAATAACTTCTAGACATCGGAACAGTGATTACTCACCACGAACTGCTAGAAGCTTTTCCCTTCAACAACAAGCTAAACTGTGTTTTGCTATATTGCACTTGTGATTTAATGAAAATTAAATATTTTTAGTAATTTAAATTGAATTTGGCGCTCTGCAATTCAGAGGATGTTGACGAAAATGATCCCGGTAACGGGATGGGTGCATCAAGAAGTTAACGAGTCTGACGAGTCCGACGTGAAGGATATACTGCTTTCCCGGGAACCAAATCCTCGTCATGTGCTTGAAGAAAAGACATAGAAAGAGAGGGCGGACCTTCTGAGAATTTGTAGGAGAGCGAGTAAATCTATTGGCCATTTGGAAAATAAAATTGATGACCTACGAGCAAGATTAAAGTACCAACGAGACATTCAAAACTGTAATATTTTATGTTTCACGAGACCACACTCAATGAACTGTAAACCGCCATAAGCAAACAGGAAAACGCTTATCCAGAGGTGGCGCTCCTAGTGGCCCGAGGACAATAATGCAGGGAAACTCAAATCTGTTTTACCTGATTTCTATCAGCCTGTTAAATGTGCAATCAGAGGGAAACAACTCTGGACCACCTTTACTCCACACACAAAGACACATACAAAGCTCCCCCTCCATTTGGAGCGGCAGGGTAGCCTAGTGGTTAGAGCGTTGGACTAGTAACCGGAAGGTTGCAATCCGGTGCAGTCGTCCTGTCCCGTTTTGCAGAAAAGCATCCCCTAAGAATGATGTTTCCACCTCCATGCATCACGGTTGAGATGGTGTTCTTGGGGTTGTACTCATCCTTCTTCTTCCTCCAAAAATGGCGAGTGGAGTTTAGACCAAAAAGCTCTATTTTTGTCTCATCAGACCACATGACCTTCTCCCATTCCTCCTCTGGATCATCCAGATGGTCATTGGCAAACTTCAGATGGGCCTGGACATGCGCTGGCTTGAGCAGGGGTACTTTGCGTGCGCTGCAGGATTTTAATCCATGACGGCGTAGTGTGTTACTAATGGTTTTCTTTGAGACTGTGGTCCCAGCTCTCTTCAGGTCATTGACCAGGTCCTGCCGTGTAGTTCTGGGCTGATCCCTCACCTTCCTCATGATCATTGATGCCCCACGAGGTGAGATCTTGCATGGAACACCAGACCGAGGGTGATTGACCGTCATCTTGAACTTCTTCCATTTTCTAATAATTGCGCCAACAGTTGTTGCCTTCTCACCAAGCTGCTTGCCTATTGTCCTGTAGCCCATCCCAGCCTTGTGCAGGTCTACAATTTTACCCCTGATGTCCTTACAAAGCTCTCTGGTCTTGGCCATTGTGGAGAGGTTGGAATCTGTTTGATTGAGTGTGTGGACAGTTGTCTTTTATACAGGTAATGAGTTCAAAACAGGTGCAGTTAATACAGGTAATGAGTGGAGAACAGGAAGGCTTCTTAAAGAAAAACTAACAGGTCTGTGAGAGCTGGAATTCTTACTGGTTGGTAGGTGATCAAATACTTATGTCATGCAATAAAATGCTAATTAATTACTTAAAAATCATACAATGTGATTTTCTGGATTTTTGTTTTAGATTCCGTCTCTCACAGTTGAAGTGTACCTATGATTAAAAAAAAATAAAAAATATATATTTTTTTTTTGTGTCTGCAGTACTAAATATATTTAAACCTAAGTCATTGTAGTGTGTACAGTACTCTACATTTTTAAACCTAAGTAATTGTAGTGTGTGCAGTACTCGATATACAGTATATTGTACCAATTGAAACATTTGCTCTAATTCACTGAGAATTAGATATCTGGAAAATCATTATTTTTGTATTTTTGGGGTTTACTGCCAGGGCCCACGTCTGGCAGTACTGCTGTAGCAGGTCCAGTCTCTGCCTGTAGGCCATGTGCTGTGGGTGACAGCAGGCACAGGTCATCTGCAAAGAGCAAGTATTTAACCTCTGAATTGTGGAGACTAACACCAGGGGCTGAAGATTTCTCTAAAATAGTCATCAATTTGTATAGTTAAATATTGTAAAGTGCAGGGCTCAGATTGCAGCCCTGGCTAAAGCCCAGACCCTGGTTAAAGAATTTTGTAATTTTCTTGCCAATTTTGATGCTGCACATATTGGAGGTATATATTTAATTATGTTTTACCCCTTTAAAAAACACATACAATCCTGCCAAATAAAATCAAATGCTTTTTGGAAGTTGATAAAGCAAGCGTACATTTTGGTATTATTTTGGTGGACGTGTTTATCGATCAGGGGTGTGTAGGTTGTAAATATGATAGGTTGCGCAATGTTTTGGTATAAATGCAATTTGTCTTTTAATCAAGACATTGTGCCTATTAAAACTTCTTAGGACTAGGCCATTTTTTTCTCCACTTCCTGTCTGAATGACGTGCCCAAAGTAAACTGCCTGTTACTCAGGTCCTGAAGCCAGGATATGCATGTAATTGGTACCATTGGAAAGAATACACTTTGAAGTTTGTAGAAATGTTAATATCATGTAGGAGAATAAAATACAATAGGAGAAAATCCAAAGGAAAACCAACCAGAAGTTTTTTTGAGAGACCAGGTCCGCATTCTTTTTCAATTTGAGGGCCTGAAGCTTCTTATAGAGCTCTGGACAGAAATTGGGGAGTCCAATAGATTTTGTTTGTCCTTTATAGCTTTTTTCTAATCAATTCAACTTCTAAAGAATTTGCGATTGTTTTGCGTCTATATGTCACCATTTTGTATCGCTAAATCCTGGAGTTGAGTTATTGAGAGTTGAGATATTTTGAAGGGGGGGGGGTTCCAATTTTGCCAGAAGGTGTTTGTGTTTATGGACTCCTCAATTAGTGTCAGCTGCTTACTGTTGTGCTGTGATTTTTTGGGTTCGGAGTGTACGTTCAGTGTGGCCCAAACACTCACACTGAAACAAACACCCACAAACCAAAAGTGAAACCCAGGCTACCTAAGTATGATTCTCAATCAGAGACAACTAACAACACCTGCCTCTGATTGAGAACCATACTAGGCCGGACACAAAAACCAACATAGAAAAACAAACATAGACTGCCCACCCCAACTCACGCCCTGACCATACTAAAACAAACAGACTGCCCACCCCAACTCACGACCTGACCATACTAAAACAAACAGACTGCCCACCCCAACTCACGACCTGACCATACTAAAACAAACAGACTGCCCACCCCAACTCACGACCTGACCATACTAAAACAAACAGACTGCCCACCCCAACTCACGACCTGACCATACTAAAACAAACAGACTGCCCACCCCAACTCACGACCTGACCATACTAAAACAAACAGACTGCCCACCCCAACTCACGTCCTGACCATACTAAAACAAAGACAAAAAACAAAGGAACTAAAGGTCAGAACGTGACAGTTATATCAGGTTATAATTAAGCTCCCTGACATCCAGGGCCTCTATACCAGGCGGTGTAGGTCCAAAAGGCCTCTTATTAGCTTGCCATAAGACTCCTGAACAGCTAAACAAATGACTACCCAGACTATGTTCATTGACCCCCTCCCCTCTTTTACACTGCTGCTACTCTCTGTTTATCATCTATGCATAGTCTACCTACATGTACATATTACCTCAATTACCTTGACTAACCAGTGCCCCCCCACACATTGACTCTGTATGGTACACCCCTGTATATAGTCTCGGTACTGTTATTTTACTGCCGCTTAATTCTTTTTATTTTTTATTTTTATTTTTCACTTATCAAAGTTTTACTTAATTAGGGCTGAGATCCCGTTAACGGGATATGACAACAGCCAGTGAAAGTGCAGGGCGCCAAATTCAAAACAACAGAAATCTCATTCAAAACAACAGAAATCTCATTATTAAAATTCCTCAAAAATACAAGTCATTTTATACAATTTAAAGCTAATCTTGTTGTTAATCCCACCACAGTGTCCAATTTCAAAAAGGCTTTACAGTGAAAGCAGCACAAACGATTATGTTAGGTCACCACCAAGTCACAGAAAAACTCAGCCATTTTTACAGCCAAAGAGAGGTGTCACAAAAATCAGAAATAGAGATAGAATTAATCACTAACCTTTGATGATCTTCATCAGATGACACTCATAGGACTTCATGTTACACAATACATGTACTGTAAATGAATGGTTCCAGCGCTGTAGGAGCTGTATCTACTACACTTAGATTCAGGACAAACTGGATCCCACAGCATTCCAATTGATTGCTTGTCAGAGATTATCTTGTGGACATCTCAGTGAAAGAGTTGTCACTACAGTCCCTGGTTCGATTCCAGGCTATATCACATCCGACCATGATTTGGAATCCCATAGGGTGGCGCGCAATTGACCCAGTGTCGTCCGGGTTTGGCCGGTGTAGGGCATCATTGTAAATAAGAATTTGTTCTTAAAACCTCTTCGGACTAGGGGGAAGTATTTTCACGTCTGGATGAAAAGCGTGCCCAAAGTAAACTGCCTGCTACTCAGGCCCAGAAGCTAGGATATGCATATAATGTTTCTAAAACGGTTTGAATAATGTCTGTGAGTAGAACAGAACTGATATGGCAGGCAAAAACCTGAGAAAAATCCATCCAGGGAAAAATAAATTGAGGTCACTCTCTTTTCAATGTGTTTTCTATGGGGATGTAGATTTCTCAGGCACTTGCTTGCAGTTCCTATCGCTTCCACTAGATGTCAACAGTCTTTAGAAATTGGTTGATGTTTTTCCTTTGAGAATTGAAGAAGTAGGGCTGTTCAGAACGAAGGTTGAGTCTAGTGTAATGTTTGTTAGCAACCTGAAAGCTCGCTCCAATTCGGCCGGTGTTGAACACAGTTTATCCCGTCTTAAATTGTATATAATTTTTACGTTAAAAAATACCTAAAGTTGTGTTAGGAAAGTTGTTTGAAATGTTTGGACCAAGTTTACAGGTAAGCAGTGTCTTAGACCACTGCAACACTCAAGAAGTTCCATCCACAATGTGTTTAATGCTGATCAATTGCCTTGCACAAAGTATCCACATACTCAAATCCTACACAGGACTCTTAAAGAATTTAATTTAAATGTTAATTGTATTTTTTTGATCACAGAAACAATGAGGAAAATATGGAAGAATAAATGATGAAATGTTAATTATATAAAGTAGTAGTGTAATCATCTGCTAGAGAATAGACACAATCGGCCCGAGCTCCAAGTAATACATTTGGGCCAGATAACTCACACCAGAATCGGCACGACCACAATCCCCACATTCTAGCCATAAGTAATACCGCAGATTCTGTCTCTCAGCCGGAATCAGCCCAGATCCACAGTCTAATTGTGTTGCTGTCCTGGGGCTCTGTGGGGTCTGTTTGTGTTTGTGAGCAGAGTCCCTGTACCAGCTGGCTTTTTATTTATTTGATTTTTATTTAACCTTTATTTAACTAGGAATTATTATTCAGCTAAGAACAAAGTCTTATTTTAAATGGCGGCCTGCCAAAAGGCAAAAGGCTTCCTGTGGGGATTAAAAATAAAAATAAATGAAATCAAAATATAGGACAAAACATACATCATGACAAGAGAGACATTTTATTTTTTTTTTTTTTTTTTTTATTTCACCTTTATTTAACCAGGTAGGCTAGTTGAGAACAAGTTCTCATTTGCAACTGCGACCTGGCCAAGATAAAGCATAGCAGTGTGAACAGACAACAGAGTTACACATGGAGTAAACAATTAGCAAGTCAATAACACAGTAGAAAAAATGGGCAATCTATATACAATGTGTGCAAAAGGCATGAGGAGGTAGGCGAATAATACAATTTTGCAGATTAACACTGGAGTGATAAATGATCAGATGGGCATGTACAGGTAGAGATATTGGTGATATTGGTGTGCAAAAGAGCAGAAAAGTAAATAAATAAAAACAGTATAAAAACAGTATGGGAATGAGGCAGGTGAAAAAGGGTGAGCTATTTACCTATAGACTATGTACAGCTGCAGCGATCGGTTAGCTGCTCGGATAGCTGATGTTTGAAGTTGGTGAGGGAGATAAAAGTCTCCAACTTCAGCGATTTTTTGCAATTGTTCCAGTCACAGGCAGCAGAGTACTGGAACGAAAGGCGGCCAAATGAGGTGTTGGCTTTAGGGATGATCAGTGAGATACACCTGCTGGAGCGCGTGCTACGGATGGGTGTTGCCATCGTGACCAGTGAACTGAGATAAGGCGGAGCTTTACCTAGCATG
Source organism: Oncorhynchus keta (assembly GCF_023373465.1). Classification (NCBI taxonomy): domain Eukaryota; kingdom Metazoa; phylum Chordata; class Actinopteri; order Salmoniformes; family Salmonidae; genus Oncorhynchus; species Oncorhynchus keta. The sequence goes on along the minus strand of NC_068439.1, from coordinate 85,822,371 downwards.
GACTTGTAAATGACCTGAGCCAGTGGGTCTGGCGACGAATATGTAGTGAGGGCCAGCCGACTAGAGCATACAAGTCGCAGTGGTGGGTGGTATAAGGTGCTTTAGTGACAAAACGGATGGCACTGTGATAGACTGCATCCAGTTTGCTGAGTAGAGTGTTGGAAGCCATTTTGTAGATGACATCGCCGAAGTCGAGGATCGGTAGGATAGTCAGTTTTACTAGGGTAAGCTTGGCAGCGTGAGTGAAGGAGGCTTTGTTGCGGAATAGAAAGCCGACTCTGGATTTGATTTTTGATTGGAGATGTTTGATGTGAGTCTGGAAGGAGAGTTTGCAGTCTAGCCAGACACCTAGGTACTTATAGATGTCCACATATTCAAGGTTGGAACCATCCAGGGTGGTGATGCTAGTCGGGCATGCGGGTGCAGGCAGCGATCGGTTGAAAAGCATGCATTTGGTTTTACTCGCGTTTAAGAGCAGTTGGAGGCCACGGAAGGAGTGCTGTATGGCATTGAAGCTCGTTTGAGGTTTGATAGCACAGTGTCCAATGACGGGCCGAAAGTATATAGAATGGTGTCGTCTGCGTAGAGGTGGATCAGGGAATCGCCGCAGCAAGAGCAACATCATTGATATATACAGAGAAAAGAGTCGGCCCGAGAATTGAACCCTGTGGCACCCCCATAGAGACTGCCAGAGGACCGGACAGCATGCCCTCTGATTTGACACACTGAACTCTGTCTGCAAAGTAATTGGTGAACCAGGCAAGGCAGTCATCCGAAAAGCCGAGGCTGTTGAGTCTGCCGATAAGAATTTGGTGATTGACAGAGTCGAAAGCCTTGGCGAGGTCGATGAAGACGGCTGCACAGTACTGTCTTTTATCGATGGCGGTTATGATATCATTTAGTACCTTGAGTGTGGCTGAGGTGCACCCGTGACCGGCTCGGAAACCAGATTGCACAGCGGAGAAGGTACGGTGGGATTCGAGATGGTCAGTGACCTGTTTGTTGACTTGGCTTTCGAAGACCTTAGATAGGCAGGGCAGGATGGATATAGGTCTATAGCAGTTTGGGTCCAGGGTGTCTCCTCCTTTGAAGAGGGGGATGACTGCGGCAGCTTTCCAATCCTTGGGGATCTCAGACGATATGAAAGAGAGGTTGAACAGGCTGGTGATAGGGGTTGCGACAATGGCGGCAGATAGTTTCAGAAATAGCGGGTCCAGATTGTCAAGCCCAGCTGATTTGTACGGGTCCAGGTTTTGCAGCTCTTTCAGAACATCTGCTATCTGGATTTGGGTAAAGGAGAACCTGGAGAGGCTTGGGTGAGGAACTACGGGGGGCGGAGCTGTTGGCCGAGGTTGGAGTAGCCAGGCGGAAGGCATGGCCAGCCGTTGAGAAGTGCTTATTGAAGTTTTCGATAATCATGGATTTATCGGTGGAGACCGTGTTTCCTAGCCTCAGTGCAGTGGGCAGCTGGGAGGAGGTGCTCTTGTTCTCCATGGACTTCACAGTGTCCCAGAACTTTTTGGAGTTGGAGCTACAGGATGCAAACTTTTGCCTGAAGAAGCTGGCCTTAGCTTTCCTGACTGACTGCGTGTATTGGTTCCTGACTTCCCTGAACAGTTGCATATCACGGGGCTATTCGATGCTATTGCAGTCCGCCACAGGATGTTTTTGTGCTGGTCGAGGGCAGTCAGGTCTGGGGTGAACCAAGGGCTGTATCTGTTCTTGGTTCTGCATTTTTTGAACGGAGCATGCTTATCCAAAATGGTGAGGAAGTTACTTTTAAAGAATGACCAGGCATCCTCAACTGACGGGATGAGGTCAATGTCCTTCCAGGATACACGGGCCAGGTCGATTAGAAAGGCCTGCTCACAGAAGTGTTTTAGGAGCGTTTGACAGTGATGAGGGGTGGTCGTTTGACTGCGGCTCCGTGGCGGATACAGGCGATGAGGCAGTGATCGCTGAGATCCTGGTTGAAGACAGCGGAGGTATATTTGGAGGGCCAGTTGGTCAGGATGACGTCTATGAGGGTGCCCTTGTTTACAGAGTTAGGTTGTACCTGGTGGGTTCCTTGATGATTTGCGTGAGATTGAGGGCATCTAGCTTAGATTGTAGGACTGCCGGGGTGTTAAGCATATCCCAGTTTAGGTCACCTAACAGGACAAACTCTGAAGCTAGATGGGGGCGATCAATTCACAAATGGTGTCCAGGGCACAGCTGGGAGCTGACGGGGGTCGGTAGCAGGCGGCAACAGTGAGAGACTTGTTTCTGGAGAGAGTAATTTTCAAAATTAGTAGTTCAAACTGTTTGGGTATGGACCTGGAAAGTATGACATTACTTTGCAGGCTATCTCTGCAGTAGACTGCGACTCCGCCCCTTTGGCAGTTCTATCTTGACGGAAGATGTTATAGTTGGGTATGGAAATCTCTGAATTTTTGGTGGCCTTCCTGAGCCAGGATTCAGACACGGCAAGGACATCAGGGTTAGCAGAGTGTGCTAAAGCAGTGAGTAAAACAAACTTAGGGAGGAGGCTTCTGATGTTGACATGCATAAAACCAAGACTTTTTCGATCACAGAAGTCAACAAATGAGGGTACCTGGGGACATGCAGGGCCTGGGTTTACCTCCACATCACCCGCGGAACAGAGAAGGAGTAGTATGAGGGTGCGGCTAAAGGCTATCAAAACTGGTCGCCTAGAGCGTTGGGGGCAGAGGATAAGAGGAGCAGGTTTCTGGGCATGGTAGAATATATTCAGGGCATAATGCGCAGACAGGGGTATGGTGGGGTGCGGGTACAGCGGAGGTAAGCCCAGGCACTGGGTGATGATGAGTGAGGTTGTATCTCTGGACATGCTGGTTGTAATGGGTGAGGTCACCGCATGTGTGGGGGTGGGACAAAGGAGGTAACAGGGGTATGCAGAGTGGATCTAGGGGCTCCATTGTGAACTAAAACAATGATAACTAACCTGAACAACAGTATACAAGGCATATTGACATTTGGGAGAGACATACAGCGAGGCATACAGTAATCACAGGTGTTGAATTGGGAAAGCTAGCTAAAAACAGTAGGCGAGGCTAATCAGCTAGCACAACAAACAGCAGGTAAAATGGCGTTGACTAGGCAACTGGGTCGACAGATAAAACAAACAAGCAGAATGGAGTACCGTGATTAATGGACAGTCCAGCGTGCGTCAGCTATGTAGCCAAGAGATCAGTGTCCAGGGGGCAGCGGTGGATGGGCAGGGAAGCTGGGCTGGCGAGTGTTATCCAGGTTTAAAAAAAAAAACTAACAATGACTAAATAGCTTGTAGCTAGTTAGCTGGTTAGCGTCTGGAGGTTCTTGAGTGTGTCATAAAAATAAAATAAAAATTAAAGGTGATAGCGATTCCGTATCACAGTGGGTGAGGCAGGTTTCCGGAAGGTATAAACAAAATAAAAATCAAAGAGAGATAGAAAGTAAATGGGTTCAGAGTGTTTAGAACGCAGTGAGCCAGATGGTTAGCAGGCCTGTGCTAACAAGCTAACAGTTCGTAGGCCCGGGCTAGACAAGCTAACCGTTAGCAGGCCGAATTAGCAAGCAGGAGATAGCGAGGGCTAGAGAGCTAACCTTTGGGGGACGTCGCGATGGGGTGAGTCTGTTTATTCCTCTTCTTGCGGTGACATCGACAGACCGGTCGTGGGCCCGGGGTAATTGTAGCCCAGGATTATGCTACAGGAGCTCTAATGCGCTGGGTGAGCTGGAGACAGAAAGCTCGCGGGCCTTGGCCAGCAGATGGATCTTTGGCGATGTCGCAACGAAAAAGCCTGTTGAAACCACCTCGGACGATTATGTCGGCGGACCAGTCGTGATGGATCGGCGGGGCTCCGTGTCGGCAGTAAAGGGTCCAGGCCAATTGGCAAAAGAGGTATTGTTGGGCCTCTTCGGCTAGTCGGGAGATGGGCTTAGCTCAAGGCTAACTGTAGCTTGTTTTGGGACAGAGACGTTAGCCAGGAGTAGCCACTCGGATTGCAGCTAGCTAGTTGCGATGATCCGGTGTAAAGGTTCAGAGCTTGCGGTAGGAACCGGAGATGTGGTAGAGAAAGAGCAGTCTGATATGCTCTGGGTTGATGTCGCGCTGGTGTCCTAGTTAGCTTTTGAAGACCGCTAGCAATGGCTAACTGAGTAGTAGCTAGTTAGCTGGCTAGCTTCTGACGGTTCTAAAGTAAAGTATAGAAAAAGCAGATCCGTACCACATTGGGTGATGCGGGTTGCAGGAGAGTATATTCAGCTCTAGTTTGAAAGTGAGATTAAAATATGTACGAAATATATACAGAAAAAAACGAAGAAAACTATATTTACACTAGACAGGACGGGACAAGACAAAACACACGTCCGATTGCTACGCCATCTTAAACACTACTTAAAGAGAGACCCAAGACAACAACATAACATGGCAGCAACACATGACAACACAGCATGGTAGCAACACAACATGGCAGCAGCACAAAGGGCAAGAAGGTAGAGACAACTATACAACACACAAAGCAGCAACTGTCAGTGAGAGTGTCCATGATTGAGTCTTTGAATGAAGAGATTGAGATTTGCAATGACAGGTTTGAGAATCACTTCTTTTTAGGTGGTTGTAGAATTTAATTGATATTTTCTGGATTTTGAAAATGTGTGGGAATTGTCCTAATTCTGCTCTGCTCTGCATGCATTGCTTGGTGTTTTACATTATACACAGAGGATGTTTTTGCAGAATTCTGCATGCAGAGTCTCAATTTGGTGTTTGTCCCGTTTGTGAATTCTTAGTTGGAGAGCGGACCCCAGACCCCACAACCATAAAGGACAATGGGTTCAATAACTGATTCAAATATTTTTAGCCAGGTGCTAATTGGGATGTCAAATGTTACATTCCTTTTGATGGTGTGGAAGGCCCTTCTGGCTTTGTCTCTCAGATCGTTCACAGCTTTGTGAAAATTACCTGTGGTGCTGATATTTAGGCCGAGGTACAAATAGATTTTTAGTGTGCTCTAGGGTAACGGTGTCTAGATGGAATTTGTTTTTATGGTCCTGGCGACAGGACCTTTAATGTAACACCATTATTTTTGTCTTAGTGAGATTTACTGCCAGGGCCCAAGTCTGACAGAATCTGTGCAGAACATCTAGGCACTGCTATAGGGCTTGGTTGGGGACAGAAACACCAGATCATCAGCAAACAGTAGACATTTGACTTCAGAGTCTAGTAGGGTGAGGCCGGGTGCTGCAGACTGCTCTAGTGCACTCGCCAATTCATTGTTATATATGTTAAAACGGGTGGGGCTTAAGCTGCATCCCTGTCTCACCGCATGACCCTGTGGTAAGAACTGCATGTTTTTTCTTTTGCCAATTTTAACTGCACACTTGTTGTTTTTGTACATTTCATATGCTTTCCCCCAACACCTCTTTCCATCAATTTATGCCAAATTGAGTGAAGAGCTTTGATTGGGAATTAGGATGTGCAGGGTGAGTATGTGGTATGTCGTACGGGAATTTGGTAAAAGCCAATTTGACATTTGCTCAAAAAATATTTTTTACTGAGGAAATGTACGAGTCTGCTGTTAATGATAATGCAGAGGTTGCTGTTGACGCATATCCCACGCTAGATATTGTGGTCAAATTCATGTCCATTTTTGTTCATTGGGGTGATTAGACTTTGGTTCCAAGTAGATGCCAGAGCTGAGGATGATAGAGAGTTTAAGTATAGCCATTTAGAATTTGTGGTCTGTGTATTTCAAAAATTCTCTCTCTTTCTTTCTGGATTCTAGCGATGTATTTTGTGCTACATGTAGCTAGCTAGCGATATATGTTGTGCTACATGTAGCTAGCTATCTATATCTGTTGTGCTACATGTTGCTAGCTAGCTAGCTAGCTATATATGTTATGCTACATGTAGCTAGCTAGCTATATATGGTGTGCTACATGTAGATAGCTATATGTTGTGATAGCTAGTGAATGATGATGCTAACTGTCTTCTTAAAATGTGGCTAGCTGCACTGTAAAGAGGTTGCCATGAATTCGATATAATCTTACAGGCAGCTCGGTGACGAGTAAAATATTTCATATATTTCGTAGTACGGTACATATACTGTAATATACTGTAATATAATATATACTGTAATATAAACTACTGTAATATAAATACGGTATAAAAGTAAGTAGTGTTTAATGACACGCAGTACAATACCATTCATTGTGGTCCTTCTGTAGCTCAGTTGGTAGAGCATGGCGCTTGTAACGCCAGGGTAGTGGGTTTGATTCCCGGGACCACCCATACGTAGAATGTATGCACACATGACTGTAAGTCGCTTTGGATAAAAGCGTCTGCTAAATGGCATAAAAAAAAATATATAAAAAAAATTAAAATTGGTGCAGGTTACCATAATATGGGTGAATGAAATTCATTGAGGGGAGGGATTTGTATTTCTGTCACGACTTCCGCCGAGGTTGGCTCTCCTGGTGCTCGGTGGTCGTCGTCACCGTCCGACTAGCCACTACCGATCCCTTTTCGTGTATCTGTTGGTTTTGTCTGATTGGTTTCACCTGTGTGTTGTTGAGTTTATTAGTATCTGTATATAATGTAGGTTGTCACGCCCTTGTTTTGTCATTAGTTTCGTCTGTCGGTTGTTTTTGTGTTTCTTATTCTCCGGTTAGTCTGTTATCCTGTGTTGGATATTTTCACCCTGTGTGTATTTGGGTTGACCGTGTTTATTTTGTTCACCGGAGAATAAACTTTATATCGCTATCTGCTCTCTGCGCCTGATTCCACCCACCTTGATTAGACGTGACAATTTCACAGTATTTTACTGTAATTACAAGGGATTGATGCATACAGGTTTGCTGCTAGGTAAAGTGTTTACACATTACAACCTATTAATGAACATTATGCTTGCATTTCAAAAGGCCTTAACCCAAAGGCTTTCAAATTCGTCTCCACTTTTGTGGATTGGGGTGATAGGACTTTGATTCTTTAAAAAATAATACAAATATGAATAGATTTTGGGGTAGATGCCAGAGCTGAGGATGATTTTGGAATGTGGTCTGTGTATTTTATCATGTCTAACTCTCTCTCCCTTTTTCTGGAGGTGTGACAGTGACAAGTCAGAAACGACAGCAATGGCCCCCTACTGACAAGGTGAGACACAAGTGAAAGACCTCATCGGTCTCTAATGGGTATAACAAATGACACACACACACACACACACACACACACACACACACACACACACACACACACACACACACACACACACACACACACACACACACACACACACACACACACACACACACACACACACACACACACACACTCGTCTGAAATACTCCAGTATAAGCATGAAACTTTAAGACGAACTTTAGAGGCTCTTCAGTTATTCTGCTGCATTACACAATACTACCCAGTTATACAATCCGTTACTACCCAGTTATACATCTTTCTCTTTATTTTCCCTCCCCTCCCTCCCTCCATCTCTTTTCCCTCCCTCCCTCCCTCCCTCCCTTTCCCCATACCCCCTCCCCCCTCCCTCCCCATCTCCCTCCCTCCCCCCTCCCTCCCTCCCTCCCTCCCTCCCCTCCCTCCCTCCCTCCCTCCCTCCCTCCCTCCCTCCCTCCCTCCCTCCCTCCCTCCCTCCCTCCCCCCTCCGTCCTCCCGTCCCTCCCCCTCCCTCCCTCCCCCTCCCTCCCTCCCTCCCCCTCCATCCCTCCCTCCCTCCCCCTCCCTCCCCCTCCGTCCCCTCTCCTCCCTCCCCCTCCCCCTCCCTCCCCCTCTCCCCTCCCTCCCCTCCCCTCCGTCCCTCTCTCCCTCCCTTTCCCCATCCCTCTCTTCTTCCCTCTCTCATTTATAACAGTAGCGTAATAATGTGTCTTATAAAGTATTTTCCCTGTGGATGTAATTAACTTCTTTAGAGGCTGTTCGGTGCACGCACACACCCACACCCACCCACCGACCAACACCCACACACACACACACACACACACCCACACCCACCAACCGACCAACACCCACACACACACACACACACACACACACACACACACACACACACCACCAACACCAGCCGACCACACACACACACACACACACACACACACACACACACACACACACACACACACACACACACACACACACACACACACACACACACACACACACACACACACACACACACACACACACACACACACACACACACACACACAGCGTCTTCCAGGCTAGTTTTCTCCTGGTGTTGCTGAGAAGAACCAGATCATTTTATCAGTCTCCCCCTCTCTCTCCTCTCTCTCCTAATCTTAATGGAGTTCTTATGAGGCGCCTCAGAGTCACTGTAGAGATTAGTGTGTGTGTTCAAGTGTATGTGTGCTTACACTTGTGTGTGTGTGTTTGTATCTGTGTGTGTGTGCTTGTGTTTGCGTGCGAGTATGTTTGCATATTAGCGCTGAAAAGTCTTGTGGTTTCATCATCTACATACCGTTAAAAATGTTATCCACATTCTTTTTTCTGATGATGCCAAGATGAAGGGGGAGTTATGGTACCACCCCCGACGGTCCTGAACCATAGAGATAACAGATGATCTGGTTCTTCTGGCAAGATGGCGCCAGAGAACAAGACATTTTACGTGTTCCTAACCGATTGTGTTTTTTGCTTGTTTCTTTAAGTTGTTTGTAACTTCTTTTTTTGAACTTCTTTTTGTACATAATGTTGCTACTACCGTCTCTTATGACCGAAAATAAACTTCTGGGTAACAGAACTGCGGTTACTCACCACGGACTGGTAGAATCCTTTTTTCCTTTAATGAGTCCAATGAGCCCGACGTGAATGATGTACTGATTCCCCGGGAACAGGCCCAGATCCCCATGATTTGCGTGAAGAGAAGAAGGAGAAAAGGGGACGGAGAGCGGGATGCCTTCGTAGGCGATCGAATAAACGGACAGTTCCTTCCATTCTGCAAAAAAATGTACAATCTTTGGAAAATAAAATTGAAGCTGAACGACGATATTATACGATGTATCGGCAGTATAGAACAGTGGCGTCTGGTAAGACAAGGGGCGGCAGACTATGTATATTTGTAAACAACAGCTGGTGCACAATATCTAAAGCAGTCTCAAGGTTTTTCTCGCCTGAGGTGGAGTATCTCAGGATAAGCTGTAGACCACACTATCTACCTGGAGAGTTTTCATCTATATTTTTCATAGCTGTCTACATACCACCACAGACAGATGCTGGCACTAAGACTTCACTGAATGAGCTGCATTAACATCTGCTAACCATGTGTATGTGACCAATAAAATAAGATTTGATTTGATTTGATTCCGGCATGAGTAAAGAGGAAAACGCTCACCCAGAGGCGGCGCTCCTAGAAGCCGGGGACCTTAATGCAGGGGAACTTAAATCCGTCTTACGAAATTTCTATCAGCATTTTAAATGCCCAACCAGAGGGGGAAAAAACTCTGGACCACCTTTACTCCACATCCAGAGATGCATAGAAAGCTCTCCCTCGCCCTCCATTTGGCAAATCTGACTATAATTCTATCTTCCTGATTATAGCTTACAAACAAAAATTAAAGAACGAAGCACCAATGACTCGATTAATAAAAAAGTGATCAGATGAAGCAGATGCTAAGCTACAGGACTGTTTTGCACAAACTGGAATATGTTCCGGGATTCCTCAGATGATATTGATTAGTACAGCACATCAGTCACTGGCTTCATCAATAAGTGCATTGACGACATTGTCCCCACAGTGACTGTACGTACATACCCCAACCAGAAGCAATGGATTACAGGCAACATACATCTGCACTGAGCTAGAGGCTAGAGCTGCTGCTTTCAAAGAGCGGGACTCTAATCCCGCTTTGCCCTCCGACGAACCATTAAACAGGCAAAGCGTCAATACAGGACTGAGATCGAATCGTTCTACTCTGGCTCAGACGGGTGTGGCAGGGCTTGCAAACCATTACAGACTACAAAGGGAAGCACAGCTGAGTTCCCAGTGATACGAGCCTACCAGATGAGCTAAACTACTTCAATGCTCCCTTTGAGGGAAATAACACTGAAACATGCATGAGAGCACCAGCTGTTCCTGAAGACTGTGTGATCACGCTCTCCGCAACCGATGTGAGTAAGAGCTTTTAAACAGGTGAACATTCACAAGGATGCAGGGCCAGATGGATTACCAGGACGTGTACTCAGAGCATGTGCTGACCAACTGGCAACTGTCTTCACTGACATTTTCAACCTCTCCCTGACCGAGACTGTAATACTAATATGTTTTAAATCAATCAAATTGTATTTGTCACATACACATGGTTAGCAGATGTTAATGCGAGTGTAGCAAAATGCTTGTGCTTCTAGTTCCGACAATGCAGTAATAACCAACAAGTAATCTAACTAACAATTCCTAAACTACTGTCTTATACACAGTGTAAGGGGATAAAGAATATGTACATAAGGATATATGAATGAGTGATGGTACAGAGCAGCATAGGCAAGATACAGTAGATGGTATCGAGTACAGTATATACATATAAGATGAGTATGTAAACAAAGTGGCATAGTTAAAGTGGCTAGTGATACATGTATTACATAAGGATGCAGTCGATGATATAGAGTACAGTATATACGTATGCATATGAGATTAATAATGTAGGGTAAGTAACATTATATAAGGTAGCATTGTTTAAAGTGGCTAGTGATATATTTACATCATTCCCATCAATTCCCATTATTAAAGTGGCTGGAGTTGAGTCAGTGTCAGTGTGTTGGCAGCGGCCACTCAATGTTAGTGGTGGCTGTTTAACAGTCTGATGGCCTTGAGATAGAAGCTGTTTTTCAGTCTCTCGGTCCCAGCTTTGATGCACCTGTACTGACCTCGCCTTCTGGATGATAGCAGGGTGAACAGGCAGTGGCTCGGGTGGTTGATGTCCTTGATGATCTTTATGGCCTTCCTGTAACATCGGGTGGTGTAGGTGTCCTGGAGGGCAGGTAGTTTGCCCCTGGTGATGCGTTGTGCAGACCTCACTACCCTCTGGAGAGCCTTATGGTTGAGGGCGGAGCAGTTGCCGTACCAGGCGGTGATACAGCCCGCCAGGATTCTCTCGATTGTGCATCTGTAGAAGTTTGTGAGTGCTTTTGGTGACAAGCCGAATTTCTTCAGCCTCCTGAGGTTGAACAGGCGCTGCTGCGCCTTCTTCACGATGCTGTCTGCGTGAGTGGACCAATTCAGTTTGTCTGTGATGTGTATGCCGAGGAACTTAAAACTTGCTACCCTCTCCACTACTGTTCCATCGATGTGAATAGGGGGGTGTTCCCTCTGCTGTTTCCTGAAGTCCACAATCATCTCCTTAGTTTTGTTGACGTTGAGTGTGAGGTTATTTTCCTGACACCACACTCCGAGGGCCCTCACCTCCTCCCTGTAGGCCGTCTCGTCGTTGTTGGTAATCAAGCCTACCACTGTTGTGTCGTCCGCAAACTTGATGATTGAGTTGGAGGCGTGCGTGGCCACGCAGTCGTGGGTGAACAGGGAGTACAGGAGAGGGCTCAGAACGCACCCTTGTTGCACAGGGCGGGGTCGAGACCCAGGGTCTCGAGCTTGATGACCAGCTTGGAGGGTACTATGGTGTTGAATGCCGAGCTGTAGTCGATGAACAGCATTCTCACATAGGTATTCCTCTTGTCCAGATGGGTTAGGGCAGTGTGCAGTGTGGTTGAGATTGCATCGTCTGTGGACCTATTTGGGCGGTAAGCAAATTGGAGTTGGTCTAGGGTGTCAGGTAGGGTGGAGGTGATATGGTCCTTGACTTGTCTCTCAAAGCACTTCATGATGACGGAAGTGAGTGCTACGGGGCAGTAGTCGTTTAGCTCAGTTACCTTAGCTTTCTTGGGAACAGGAACAATGGTGGCCCTCTTGAAGCATGTGGGAACAGCAGACTGGTATAGGGATTGATTGAATATGTCCGTAAACACACCGGCCAACTGGTCTGCGCATGCTCTGAGGGCACGGCTGGGGATGCCGTCTGGGCCTGCAGCCTTGCGAGGTTAACACGTTTAAATGTCTTACTCACCTCGGCTGCAGTGAAGGAGAGACCGCATGTTTTCGTTGCAGGCCGTGTCAGTGGCACTGTATTGTCCTCAAAGCGGGCAAAAAGTTATTTAGTCTGCCTGGGAGCAAGACATCCTGGTCCGTGACTGGGCTGGATTTCTTCCTGTAGTCCGTGATTGACTGTAGACCCTGCCACATGCCTCTTGTATCTGAGCCGTTGAATTGAGATTCTACTTTGTCTCTGTACTGACGCTTAGCTTGTTTGATAGCCTTGCGGAGGGAATAGCTGCACTGTTTGTATTCGGTCATGTTACCAGACACCTTGCCCTGATTAAAAGCAGTTTCACGCGAATGCTGCCATCAATCCACGGTTTCTGGTTAGGGAATGTTTTAATCATTGCTATGGGAACGACATCTTCAACGCACGTTCTAATGAACGCACACCGAATCAGCGTATTCGTCAATGTTGTTATCTGATGCAATACGAAACATATCCCAGTCCACGTGATGGAAGCAGTCTTGGAGTGTGGAGTCAGCTTGGTCGGACCAGCGTTGGACAAACCTCAGCGTGGGAGCCTCTAGTTTTAGTTTCTGTCTGTAGGCAGGGATCAGCAAAATGGAGTCGTGGTCAGCTTTTCCGAAAGGGGGCGGGGCAGGGCCTTATATAATATATAATAATATATGCCATTTAGCAGACGCTTTTATCCAAAGCGACTTACAATCATGTGTGCATACATTCTACGTATGGGTGGTCCCGGGAATCAAACCCACTACCCTGGCGTTACAAGCACCATGCTCTACCAACTGAGCTACAGAAGGACCATTATATGCGTCGCGGAAGTTAGAGTAAAAATGATTCAAGGTTTTTCCACCCCTGGTTGCGCAATCGATATGCTGATAAAATTTAGGGAGTCTTGTTTTCAGATTAGCCTTGTTAAAATCCCCAGCTACAATAAATGCAGCCTCCGGATAAATTGTTTCCAGTTTGCAAAGAGTTAAATAAAGTTCGTTCAGAGCCATCGATGTGTCTGCTTGGGGGATATATACGGCTGTGATTATAATCGAAGAGAATTCTCTTGGTAGATAATGCGGTCTACATTTGATTGTGAGGAATTCTAAATCAGGTGAACAGAATGATTTGAGTTCCTGTATGTTTCTTTCATCATACCATGTCTCGTTAGCCATAAGGCATACGCCCCCCGCCCCTCTTCTTACCAAAAAGGTGTTTGTTTCTGTCGGCGCGATGCGTGGAGAAACCCGTTGGCTCCACAGCTTCGGATAGCGTCTCTCCAGTGAGCCATGTTTCCATGAAGCACAGAACCTTACAGTCTCTGATGTCCTCTGGAATGCTACCCTTGCTCGGATTTCATCAACCTTGTTGTCTAGAGACTGGACATTGGCAAGAAGAATGCTGGGAAGTGGTGCGCGATGTGCCCGTCTCCGGAGTCTGACCAGAAGACCGCCGCGTTTCCCTCTTTTTCGGAGTCGTTTTTTGGGTCGCTGCATGCGATCCATTCCGTTGTCCTGTTTGTAAGGCAGAACACAGGATCCGCGTCGCGAGAAAAATATTCTTGGTCGTACTGATGGTGAGTTGACGCTGATCTTATATTCAGTAGTTCTTCTCGACTGTATGTAATGAAACCTAAGATGACCTGGTGTACTAATGTAAGAAATAACAAGTAAAAATACAAAAACCTGCATAGTTTCCTAGGAACGCGAAGCGAGGCGGCCATCTCTGTCGGCGCCGGAAGCAGACCACCATAGTCCCTGAGCCTAAGAACACTAAGGTAACATGCCTAAATGACTACCGACCCGTAGCACTCACGTCTGTAGCTATGAAGTGCATTGAAAGGCTGGTCATGGCTTATATCAACACCATTATCCCAGAAACCCTAGACCCACTCCAATTTGTATACCGCCCTAACAGATCCACCGATGATGCATGATCTCTAATGCACTTCCAGATCCAGTCTATACAGCACTCCACACTGCCCTTTCCCACCTGGACAAAGAATGCTGTTCATTGACTACAGCTCAGCAAGCTAAGGACCCTGGGACTAAACACTTCCCTATGCAACTGGATCCTGGACTTCCTGACGGGCCGCCCCCCTGGTGGTAAAGGGTAAGTAACAACACATCCGCCACGCTGATCCTTAAAACAGGGGCCCTTCAGTGGTGCTCAGTCCCCTACTGTACTCCCTGTTCACTCATGACTGCACTGTCAGGCACAACTCCAACACCATCATTAAGTTTGCTGATGACACAACAGTGGTAGGCCATATCACGACAACGACGAGACAGCCTATAGGGAGGAGATCAGAGACCTGGCCGTGTGGTGCCAGGACAACAACTTCTCCCTCAACATGATCACGACAACGGAGATTATTGTGGACAACAGGAAAAAGAGTACCGAGCACGCCCCCATTCTCATCGATGGGGCTGTAGTGGAGCAGGTTGAGAGATTCAAGTTATTTGGTGTCCACATCACCAACAAACTAACATGGTCCAAGAACACCAAGACAGTCGTGAAGAGGCCACGACAAAACCTCCCCATCAGGAGACTGAAAAGTTTTGGCATGGGTCCTCAGATTCTCAGAAGTTTCTACAGCTTCACCATCAAGAGCATCCTGACTGGTTGCATACTGCCTGGTCTGGCAACTGCTTGGCCTCCGACCGGAAGGCACTACAGAGGGTAGTGCGTATGCCCAGTACATCACATGGGCAAAGCTTCCTGCCATCCAGGACCTCTATACCAGGCGCTGTCAGAGGAACATATATAGCTTGTGCTACGTGTAGCTAGCTATATATGTTGTGTTAATTGTAGCTAGCTAGCTAGCTATATATGTTGTGCTACATGTAGCTAGCTAGCTATATATGTTGTGCTACATGTAGGTAGCTAGCTATATATGTTGTACTACATGTAGCTAGCTAGCTATATATGTTGTGCTACAAGTAGCTAGCTAGCTATATATGTAGTGCTACATGTAGCTAGCTAGCGATATATGTTGTGCTAAATGTAGCTAGCTAGATATATACACTGCTCAAAAAAATAAAGGGAACACTTAAACAACACAATATAACTCCAAGTCAATCACACTTCTGTGAAATCAAACTGTCCACTTAGGAAGCAACACAATAAATGTCACATGCTGTTGTGCAAATGGAATAGACAACAGGTGGAAATTATAGGCAATTAGCAAGACACCCCCAATAAAGGAGTGGTTCTGCAGGTGGGGACCACAGACCACTTCTCAGTTCCTATGCTTCCTGGCTGATGTTTTGGTCACTTTTGAATGCTGGCGGTGCTTTCACTCTAGTGGTAGCATGAGACGGAGTCTACAACCCACACAAGTGGCTCAGGTAGTGCAGCTCATCCAGGATGGCACATCAATGCGAGCTGAGGCAAGAAGGTTTGCTGTGTCTCTCAGCGTAGTGTCCAGAGCATGGAGGCGCTACCAAGAGACAGGCCAGTACATCAGGAGACGTGGAGGAGGCCATAGGAGGGCAACAACCCAGCAGCAGGACCGCTACCTCCGCCTTTGTGCAAGGAGGAGCACTGCCAGAGACCTGCAAAATGACCTCCAGCAGGCCACAAATGTGCATGTGTCTGCTCAAACGGTCAGAAACAGAGTCCATAAGGGTGGTATGAGGGCCCGACGTCCACAGGTGGGGGTTGTGCTTACAGCCCAACACCGTGCAGGACGTTTGGCATTTGCCAAAGAACACCGAGATTGGCAAATTCGCCACTGGCGCCCTGTGCTCTTCACAGATGAAATCAGGTTCACACTGAGCATGTGACAGACGGGACAGAGTCTGAGACGCCGTGGAGAACGTTCTGCTGCCTGAAACATCCTCGAGCATGACCGGTTTGGCGGTGGGTCAGTCATGGTGTGGGGTGGCATTTCTTTGGGGGCCGCACAGCCTCCATGTGCTCGCCAGAGGTAGCCTGACTGCCATTAGGTACCGAGATGAGATCCTCAGACCCTTTGTGAGACCATATGCTGGTGCGATTGGCCTTGGGTTCCTCCTAATGCAAGACAATGCTAGACCTCATGTGGCTGGAGTGTGTCAGCAGTTCCTGCAAAGAGCAAGGCATTGATGCTATGGACTGGCCCGCCCATTCCACAGACCTGAATCCAATTGAGGACATCTGGGACATCATGTCTCGCTCCATCCACCAACGCCACGTTGCACCACAGACTGTCCAGGAGTTGTCGGATGCTTTAGTCCAGGTCTGGGAGGAGATCCCTCAGGAGACCATCCGCCACCTCATCAGGAGCATGCCCAGGCGTTGTACGGAGGTCATACAGGCACGTGGAGGCCACACACACTACTGAGACTAATTTTGACTTGTTTTAATTAAGGACATTACATCAAAGTTGGATCAGCCTGTAGTGTGGTTTTCCACTTTAATTTTGAGTGTGACTCAAATCCAGACCTCCATGGGTTGATACATTTGATTTACATTGATCATTTTTGTGTGATTGTGTTGTCAGCACATTCAACTATGTAAAGAGAAAAGTATTTTTTTAAATATTTCATTTATTCAGATCTAGAATGTGTTATTTTAGTGTTCCCTTTATTTGTTTGAGCAGTGTATGTTTTGCTACATGTACCAACTAGCTATATATGGTGTGCTACGTGTAGATAGATAGCTATAGTGAATTAAATGATTTATCATCTTGCTAGCTTGTTATCTAGTTGTGGCCATTTATCTCTCAAATGGATTCCACAAATCCTAACTATTTAGCAACTTTAGCGCAGTTAATTAGCCTTAAAATTGTCTATCGAGCAACATGGATATGCCAAACAAAGTTTAAGAAGGCAACACTACTGCCACCTTCTGGTCTGGAGTAAATTAATAAGGCTGACTACCAAATTTATGTGAAGACAAAAAAAGACAAAAAAAAGCATATTAGTATTTTCCTCCAAGAAACGTGCAGCATCTTCAGTCTTTATTATAACATTGTCTGTTGAGCTAATAATGTGTATGAGTCTGTTATAATGTTGTCTGTTGAGCTAATATTGTGTATGAGTCTGTTATAATGTTGTCTGTTGAGCTAATATTGTGTATGAGTCTGTTATAATGTTGACTGTTGAGCTAATATTGTGTATGAGTCTGTTATAATGTTGTCTGTTGAGCTAATATTGTGTATGAGTCTGTTATAATGTTGTCTGTTGAGCTAATATTGTGTATGAGTCTGTTATAATGTTGTCTGTTGAGCTAATATTGTGTATGAGTCTGTTATAATGTTGTCTGTTGAGCTAATATTGTGTATGAGTCTGTTATAATGTTGTCTGTTGAGCTAATATTGTGTATGAGTCTGTTATAATGTTGTCTGTTGAGCTAATATTGTGTATGAGTCTGTTATAATGTTGTCTGTTGAGCTAATATTGTGTATGAGTCTGTTATAATGTTGACTGTTGAGCTAATAATGTGTAAGGCTTCAGTGAGTTTATTCTACTTGTACTCTCTGTCACTATCTATCTCTCTCAGTATCTCCTTCTATCTTTCTCTCCTGTCTGTTTTTTTTATTGTTTCTTTCAGACTGCTGCCATGAGATAATACAGAAAAATGCACATCCACACACGCAAACACATGAGCAAAGTGAGAGAAAGACGTAAGGTCTATATGAATGAACAGACTGAATATAAACGAACATCAGTCTTCTGCTATAGGACAAACTGCTGATAGAGGGAGGGAGAGACTTTAGAGATGAATCGTGATACATTTTCCACCCCCACACACCCACCCACACACACGCACGCACGCACGCACACGCACACACACACACACACACACACACACACACACACACACACACACACACACACACACACACCCTCATAGCCCTTTACTTTGTGTTTCCTTTAGACATTGATACTTCCACATCAAAGGACAGGAATGAACTTTTGCCATGTAAATATGCAATGTATCACACACACACACGTGCACACACTAACATGCACACACACACACACTCTTTCTCTGCGGTTTCTCTGTGGTCTCCCATCCTGCCTCGGAGGAGCACAGGAACTAAAGCTAAAATAACAATCATACATTATCACACACACACACACACACACACACACACACACACACACACACACACACACACACACACACACACACACACACACACACACACACACACACACACACACACACACACACACACACACACACACAAGTGTGAGACCAGGCCAAGGTAAGCAGCCAGGGAATGTGTCAGACCCAGAATGAACTGGAACTCAAGCAGGACAGTACTAAAATCGGTTTTACCAAAAATTCTATCAGCATGTTAAATGTGCAACCAGAGGGAAAACAACTCTGGACCACCTTTACTCCACACACAGAGACACATACACAGCTCCCCTTGCCCTCTATTTGGCAAATCTGATCATTCTATCCTCCTCATTCCTGCTTACAAGCAAAAACTAAAGCCGGAAGCACCAGTGACTCCATCAATAAAAAGTGGTCAGATGAAGCAGATGCTAAGCTAAGGAACTGTTTTGCACAGACTGGAATATGTTCTGGGATTTCTACGATGGCATTGGGGAGTACAGCACATCAGTCATTGGCTTCATCAATAAGTGCATCGATGACGTCATCCCCACTGCGACTGTACACACAGTGGGGAGAACAAGTATTTGATACACTGCCGATTTTGCAGGTTTTCCTACTTACAAAGCATGTAGAGGTCTGTAATTTTTATCATAGGTACACTTCAACTGTGAGAGACGGAATCTTAAACAAAAATCCAGAAAATCACATTGTATGATTTTCAAGTAATTAATTAGCATTTTATTGCATGACATAAGTATTTGATACATCAGAAAAGCAGAACTTAATATTTGGTAGAGAAACCTTTGTTTGCAATTACAGAGATCATACGTTTCCTTTAGTTCTTGACCAGGTTTGCACACACTGCAGCAGGGATTTTGGCCCACTCCTCCATACAAACCTTCTCCAGATCCTTCAGGTTTCGGGGCTGTCACTGGGCAATGCGGACTTTCAGCTCCCTCCAAAGATGTTCTATTGGGTTCAGGTCTGGAGAATGGCTAAGCCACTCCAGGACCTTGAGATGCTTCTTACGGAGCCACTCCTTAGTTGCCCTGGCTGTGTGTTTCGGGTCGTTTTCATGCTTGAAGACCCAGCCACGACCCATCTGCAATGCTCTTACTGAGGGAAGGAGGTTGTTGGCCAAGATCTCGCGATACATGGCCCCATCCATCCTCCCCTCAATATGGTGCAGTCGTCCTGTCCCCTTTGCAGAAAAGCGTCCCCAAATAATGATGTTTCCACCTCCATGCTTCATGGTTGGGATGGTGTTCTTGGGGTTGTACTCATCCTTCTTCTTCCTCCAAACACGGCGAGTGAAGTTTAGACCAAAAAGCTCTATTTTTGTCTCATCAGACCACATGACCTTCTCCCATTCCTCCTCTGGATCATCCAGATGGTCATTGGCAAACTTCAGACGGGCCTGGACATGCGCTGGCTTGAGCAGGGGGACCTTGCGTGCGCTGCAGGATTTTAATCCATGATGGCGTAGTTTGTTACTAATGTTTTTTTTGAGACTGTGGTCCCAGCTCTCTTCAGGTCATTGACCAGGTCCTGCCGTGTAATTCTGGGCTGATCCCTCACCTTTCTCGTGATCATTGATGTCCCACGAGGTGAGATCTTGCACGGAGCCCCAGACCGAGGGTGATTGACCGTCATCTTGAACTTCTTCCATTTTCGAATAATTGCGCCAACAGTTGTTGCCTTCTCACCAAGCTGCTTGCCTATTGTCCTGTAGCCCATCCCAGCCTTGTGCAGGTCTACAATTTTACCCTGATGTCCTTACACAGCTCTCTGGTCTTGGCCATTGTGGAGAGGTTGGAGTCTGTTTGATTGAGTGTGTGGACAGGTGTATTTTATACAGGTAACAAGTTCAAACAGGTGCAGTTAATACAGGTAATGAGTGGAGAACAGGAGGGCTTCTTAAAGAAAAACTAACAGGTCTGTGAGAGCTGGAATTCATACTGGTTGGTAGGTGATCAAATACTTATGTCATGCAATAAAATGCAAATGAATTACTTAAAAATAATACAATGTGATTTTCTGGATTTTCTGGATTCTGGATCTCTTACAGTTGAAGTGTACCTATGATAAAAATTACAGACCCTACATGCTTTGTAAGTAGGAAAACCTGCAACACCCTGTCGTTCTCAACTAACATCAAGGCGGTGTCCCGTTCCTGTAGGTTCATGCTCTACGACATCCGCAGAGTACGACCCTGCCTCACACAGGAAGCGGAGCAGGTCCTAATCCAGGCACTTGTCATCTCCCGTCTTGATTACTGCAACTCGCTGTTGGCTGGGCTCCCTGCCTGTGCCATTAAACCCCTACAACTCATCCAGAACGCCGCAGCCCGTCTGGTGTTCAACCTTCCCAAGTTCTCTCACGTCACCCCGCTCCTCCGCTCTCTCCACTGGCTTCCAGTTGAAGCTCGCATCCGCTACAAGACCATGTAGCTTGCCTACGGAGCTGTGAGGGGAACGGCACCTCAGTACCTCCAGGCTCTGATCAGGCCCTACACCCAAACAAGGGCACTGCGTTCATCCACCTCTGGCCTGCTCGCCTCCCTACCACTGAGGAAGTACAGTTCCCGCTCAGCCCAGTCAAAACTGTTCGCTGCTCTGGCCCCCCAATGGTGGAACAAACTCCCTCACGACGCCAGGACAGCGGAGTCAATCACCACCTTCCGGAGACACCTGAAACCCCACCTCTTCAAGGAATACCTAGGATAGGGTAAGTAATCCTTCTCACCCCCCCCCCCTAAAAAGATTTAGATGCACTATTGTAAAGTGGCTGTTCCACTGGATGTCTTAAGGTGTATGCACCAATTTGTAAGTCGCTCTGGATAAGAGCGTCTGCTAAATGACTTAAATGTAAATGTAAAATGTAAAATCGGCAGTGTATGAAATACTTGTTCTCCCCACTGTACATACCCCAACCAGAAGCCATAGACTACAGGCAACATCCACACTGAGCTGAAGCCTAAAGCTGCCGCTTTCAAGGAGCGGGACTCTAACCTGGACGCTGATAACAAATCCTGCTATGCCCTCCGACGAACCATCAAACAGGCAAAGCGTCAATACAGGACTAAGATCGAATCGTACTGCACCGGCTCTAACGCTCGTCGGATGTGGCAGAGCTTGCAAACCATTACTGACTAGAAAGGGAAGCATAACCGAGAGCTGCCCAGTGACACGAGACAAGCTAAACTACTTCTATGCTCTCTTTGAGGCAAATAACACTGAAATATGCATGAGAGCACCAGCTGTTCCTGAAGACAGTGTGATCACGCTCTCCGCAGCCGACGTGAGTAAGACCTTTTAAACATGTCAACATTCACAAGGGCGCAGATCCAAACGGATTACCAGGACGGGTACTCCGAACATGCATTGACCAACTGACAAGTGTCTTCACTGACATGTTCAACCTCTCCCTGTCCCAGTCTGTAATACCAACATGTTTCAAGCAGACCACCATAGTGCCTGTGCCCAAGAACACGGACGTTACCTGCCTAAAGGACTAGTGACCCGTAGCACTCACGTCTGTAGCTATGAAGTGCTTTGAAATCCGTAGCACTCACATCAAAACCATTATCCCAGAAACACTGGACCCAGTCCAATTTGCATAATGCACCAACAGATCCACAGATGATGCAATCTCTATTTATTTTTTTATTTTTTTCACCTTTATTTAACCAGGTAGGCTAGTTGAGAACAAGTTCTCATTTGCAACTGCGACCTGGCCAAGATAAAGCATAGCAGTGTGAACGGTCTTATGTGGCTCATTTGGTAGAGCATGGCGCTTGTAACGCCAGGGTAGTGGGTTTGATTCCCGGGACCACCCATACGTAGAATGTATGCACACATGACTGTAAGTCGCTTTGGATAAAAGCGTCAGCTAAATGGCATATATTATTATATTATATTATTTAACAGACAACACAGAGTTACACATGGAGTAAACAATTAACAAGTCAATAACACAGTAGAAAAAAAATGGGCAGTCTATATACAATGTGTGCAATTACACTCCACACTGACCTTAGGGGTGCGTGCTCAGTCCCGTCCTATACTCCCTGTTCATTCATAACCTCACGGCCAGGCACAACTCCAATGCGTACGTCCCAGTATTTCACTGGGTCAAAGCTTCCTGCCACGCAGGACGTCTATACCAGGGGGTGTCACAGGAAGGCCTTAATAATTGTAATAGACTCCAGCCACCCTAGTCTTAGACTGTTCTCTCTGCTACCGCACGGCAAGCGATACCGGAGTGCCAAGTCTAGGTCCAAGAGTCTTCGAAACAGCTTCCATCCCTGAGCCATAACTCCAAAACATCTAATCAAATGGCTACCCAGACTATTTGTATTGCCCCCCCACCCCTCTTTTATACCACTGCTACTCTCTGTTTTTATTTCTATGATTAGTCATTGTAATAACTCTATCTACATGTACATATTAGCTCAATTACCTCCTCGACTAATTTCACTGTAAGGTCTACTACACCTGTTGTATTCAGCATTTCACTGTGAGGTCTACTACACCTGCTGTATTTAGCATTTCACTGTAAGGTCTACTACACCTGTTGTATTCAGCATTTCACTGTAAGGTCTACTACACCTGTTGTATTCAGCATTTCACTGTAAGGTCTACTACACCTGTTGTATTCAGCATTTCACTGTAAGGTCTACTACACCTGTTGTATTCAGCATTTCACTGTAAGGTCTACTACACCTGTTGTATTTAGCATTTCACTGTAAGGTCTACTACACCTGTTGTATTTAGCATTTCACTGTAAAGTCTACTACACCTGTTGTATTTAGCATTTCATGGAACACCTTGGAACACCTTGGAACACCTTGGAACACCTTGGAACACCTTGGAACATCGCCTTGGAACACCTTGGAACACCTTGGAACACCTTGGAACACCTTGGAACATCGCCTCTGGGTGAACGTTTGCTTATGGCGGAATCCAGCTCATTCAATGCTGTCTTAGTGCCAGCCTCTGACTGTGGTGGTATGTAAACAGCTACAAAGAATATCAATGAAAACTCTCTCAGTAGGTAGTATGGTCTGCCGGTTATCATGAGAAACTCTACCTCAGGCTAGCAATAGCTCAAGACTTCCTTAGATATCGTGCACCAGCTGTTGTTTCCAAAAGACATAGACCGCCACCCCGTGTCTTACCAGAGGCCGCTGTTCTATCCTGCCGATACTGTACATTTCGGTGTTCCTCAAGGTTCTGTTTTAGGACCACTATTGTTTTCACTATATATTTTACCTCTTGGGGATGTTATTCGAAAACATAATGTAAACTTTCACTGCTATGCGGATGACACACAGCTGTACATTTCAATGAAACATGGTGAAGCCCCAAAATTGCCCTCGCTAGAAGCATGTGTTTCAGACATAAGGAAGTGGATGGCTGCAAACTTTCTACTATTAAACTCGGACAAAACAGAGATGCTTGTTCTAGGTCCCAAGAAACAAAGAGATCTTCTGTTGAATCTGACAATTAATCTTAATGGTTGTACAGTCGTCTCAAATAAAACTGTGAAGGACCTCGGCGTTACTCTGGACCCTGATCTCTCTTTTGAAGAACATATCAAGACCATTTCGAGGACAGCTTTTTTCCATCTACGTAACATTGCAAAAATCAGAAACTTTCTGTCCAAAAATGATGCAGAAAAATTAATCCATGCTTTTGTCACTTCTAGGTTAGACTACTGCAATGCTCTATTTTCCGGCTACCCGGATAAAGCACTAAATAAACTTCAGTTAGTGCTAAATACGGCTGCTAGAATCCTGACTAGAACCAAAAAATTTGATCATATTACTCCAGTGCTAGCCTCTCTACACTGGCTTCCTGTCAAAGCAAGGGCTGATTTCAAGGTTTTACTGCTAACCTACAAAGCATTACATGGGCTTGCTCCTACCTACCTCTCTGATTTGGTCCTGCCGTACATACCTACACGTACGCTACGGTCACAAGACGCAGGCCTCCTAATTGTCCCTAGAATTTCTAAGCAAACAGCTGGAGGCAGGGCTTTCTCCTATAGAGCTCCATTTTTATGGAACGGTCTGCCTACCCATGTCAGAGACGCAAACTCGGTCTCAACCTTTAAGTCTTTACTGAAGACTCATCTCTTCAGTGGGTCATATGATTGAGTGTAGTCTGGCCCAGGAGTGGGAGGGTGAACGGAAAGGCTCTGGAGCAACGAACCGCCCTTGCTGTCTCTGCCTGGCCGGTTCCCCTCTTTCCACTGGGATTCTCTGCCTCTAACCCTGTTACGGGGGCTGAGTCACTGGCTTGCTGGGGCTCTCTCGTGCCGTCCCTGGGGGGTGCGTCACCTGGGTGGGTTGATTCACTGTTGTGGTCGGCCTGTCTGGGTTGCCCCCTTGGGTTGTACCGTGGCGGAGATCTTTGTGGGCTATACTCGGCCTTGTCTCAGGATGGTAAGTTGGTGGTTGAAGATATCCCTCTAGTGGTGTGGGGGATGTGCTTTG
This sequence comes from Oncorhynchus keta, assembly GCF_023373465.1. NCBI lineage: Eukaryota > Metazoa > Chordata > Actinopteri > Salmoniformes > Salmonidae > Oncorhynchus > Oncorhynchus keta. Next base: position 85,797,746 of record NC_068439.1, on the reverse strand, counting down.
GCAAAGTGGGTGGGGTTATATCCTTCCTGTTTGGCCCTGTCCGGGGGTGTCCTCGGATGGGGCCACAGTGTCTCCTGACCCCTCCTGTCTCAGCCTCCAGTATTTATGCTGCAGTAGTTTATGTGTCGGGGGGGCTAGGGTCAGTTTGTTATATCTGGAGTACTTCTCCTGTCCTATTCGGTGTCCTGTGTGAATCTAAGTGTGCGTTCTCTAATTCTCTCCTTCTCTCTTTCTTTCTTCTCTCGGAGGACCTGAGCCCTAGGACCATGTCCCAGGACTACCTGACATGAGGACTCCTTGCTGTCCCCAGTCCACCTGGCCATGCTCCTGCTCCAGTTTCAACTGACCTGAGCCCTAGGACCGTGCCCCAGGACTACCTGACATGAAGGCTCCTTGCTGTCCCCAGTCCACCTGACTGTGCTGCTGCTCCAGTTCAACTGTTCTGCCTTATTATTATTCGACCATGCTGGTCATTTATGAACATTTGAACATCTTGGTCATTTTCTGTTATAATCTCTACCCGGCACAGCCAGAAGAGGACTGGCCACCCCACATAGCCCGGTTCCTCTCTAGGTTTCTTCCTAGGTTTTGGCCTTTCTAGGGAGTTTTTCCTAGCCACCGTGCTTTTACACCTGCATTGTTTGCTGTTTGGGGTTTTAGGCTGGGTTTCTGTACAGCACTTTGAGATATCAGCTGATGTACGAAGGGCTATATAAATAAATTTGATTTGATTTGATTTGATACAGCGTATAACCAGCCAGCTATGTTGATGTTGTCGTCGTTCAGCCACGACTCCGTGAAGCATAAGATGTTACAGTTTTTATTGTCCCGTTGGTAGTTTAATCTTTCCAGTAACTTGCCTCCGACTCCTCAGAAGGCAGCCCGCTCTCCGGCCTCTCTTTCTCCGCCTCTCCTTCACGCTGATCACTGGGGTCGGGCCTGTTCCTGAGGGAGCCGTATATCCTCCACCTCGGGCTCGTGAGAGTCGTGAAAGAAGAAAAAGGATTCTGCTAGTCCGTAGTGAGTAATCGCAGTCCTGATGTCAAGAACTTATTTCGGTCAAAAGAGACGGTAGCAGCAAAATTATGTACAAAAAGAGTTTAAAAAAAGTTACAAACAACGCAGATAAACAAACAAAAAAACACAATCAGTTGGGGGCACGTAAAACGTCTGCTCCGGCACCATTTTAGTAATCTAATCTCCGACACAGTTCAGTGTCTTGTCAATATTTTACAGGAAGAGTAGGAAGAGTCTTGTCTATTTGTCTTGTCTACATCTTGTCTATTTCACGACTTCTCTCATTGATGGAGACCCCAATGTGCTGCTTGTCATGATGACAGAGACCTGTCTCCACCAACGAGTGAGAAGACTTGAAATAGACACGATGGCAGCGCACATATTGTCAAATTACTTTACCGAGCAAAAAATATAATTTTCTAAATTCAAACTGACCCTGTGCAACTGGACATAGATATTTTATGAGTCTCATGTCGAGGACGAAGGTGTAGCACAACATTTTCTGTAGCTTAGAGAACTGGTGATCAGCACATGACAGGAAAGGCCATTCAAAAAGAAACAAAGTAAAACGTACAGTACGATCAGTGTAGTGAAGTTCAGGGAATACTAAAGCTTTGGGAGGATTGTTGTCATGATCAAACTGCCAATCAGCTCTTCTTGAGTCTTCTGCTTGAAATCCATTTAGAGGGATACAGTCCTGCTACAATGACACATGCAGGCAAAGGAATTATGGACTCCATCTGGAATCCACTCCAGGAAGAAGCCCTGGCACCACACGGTAAGACAAAAAATAAATGATAATGCATTATACTCTAATGTACAGTTTGAACAACAGTTGAACTGTGCCAGAATAACACCAACATTAAGGTAGACAAGTTGAACATGCACATCAGGCACAGAGATTACATGTACAACAACATCTAGCCTAATAGAAAGAAAGCTGGCATAACACTCAACATTTGCACAGTAACAAAACCGTACAAATGAGCCGAGGTAGGTAGGCAGACAGTATCTAGCTACAGCCATGTCTATCAGGCTGAGGCATGCCCTCTTGGCGCTGCCATCGCCATCAACCTGAGCATCTAATGTTAGCAAAATGTTTCAAATATTTTCCACGATATTCTGGTTGAAACATGTATGGTTGAATGTCACCATGGAGATAATAGATGCTCCGTCGTGGAATTCGTGTTGATGAGAGGAATCACTTAAAGCCACTCAGTCTGGTCAGTTCTTTCAGTTTTGCCCAAAGAATTGTTGTCAGTGTCCAACTCCTTTTAAAAAAAAAAAAAAAAAACCTGCCTCGGCCAAGGGATGGTGTCCAGAGCATGAAGCACTTCCCCAAAAAAATGTGTCTGCTTGTATATTCGCTAATGAATCAGTCGATAGGAACATCACTGAAAGACGTCCAAAGGCTCTATCGAACCAGGAGAACCACAAAAACGTATAGTGTGATCAGTAGAACATAGAGCCTTATAGTGTGATCAGTAGAACATAGAGCCTTATAGTGTGATCAGTAGAACATAGAGCCTTATACTGTGATCAGTAGAACATAGAGCCTTATAGTGTGATCAGTAGAACATTGAGCCTTATAGTGTGATCAGTAGAACATAGAGCCTTAAAGTGTGATCAGTAGAACATAGAGCCTTATAGTGTGATCAGTAGAACATAGAGCCTTATAGTGTGATCAGTAGAACATAGAGCCTTATAGTGTGATCAGTAGAACATAGAGCCTTATAGTGTGATCAGTAGAACATAGAGCCTTATAGTGTGATCAGTAGAACATAGAGCCTTATAGTGTGATCAGTCTCACATAGAGCCTTATAGTGTGATCAGTCTCACATAGAGCCTTATAGTGTGATCAGTAGAGCCTTATAGTGTGATCAGTAGAACATAGAGCCTTATAGTGTGATCAGTAAAACGTAGAGTCTGATATTGTGATCAGTAGAACATAGAGCCTTATACTGTGAACAGTAGAACATAGAGCCTTATAGTGTGATCAGTAGAACATAGAGCCTTATAGTGTGATCAGTAAAACGTAGAGTCTGATATTGTGATCAGTCTCACATAGAGCTTTATAGTGTGATCAGTAGAACATAGAGCCTTATAGTGTGATCAGTAGAACATAGAGCCTTATAGTGTGATCAGTAGAACATAGAGCCTTATAGTGTGATCAGAAGAACATAGAGCCTTATAGTGTGATCAGTAGAGCATAGAGCCTTATAGTGTGATCAGTAGAGCATAGAGCCTTATAGTGTGATCAGTAGAGCATAGAGCCTTATAGTGTGATCAGTAGAGCATAGAGCCTTATAGTGTGATCAGAAGAACATAGAGCCTTATAGTGTGATCAGTAGAGCATAGAGCCTTATAGTGTGATCAGTAGAACATAGAGCCTTATAGTGTGATCAGTAGAGCCTTATAGTGTGATCAGTCTCACATAGAGCCTTATAGTGTGATCAGTCTCACATAGAGCCTTATAGTGTGATCAGTCTCACATAGAGCTTTATAGTGTGATCAGTAGAACATAGAGCCTTATAGTGTGATCAGTAGAACATAGAGCCTTATAGTGTGATCAGTAGAACATAGAGCCTTATAGTGTGATCAGTAGAACATAGAGCCTTATAGTGTGATCAGTAGAACATAGAGCCTTATAGTGTGATCAGTAGAACATAGAGCCTTATAGTGTGATCAGTAGAACATAGAGCCTTATAGTGTGATCAGTAGAACATAGAGCCTTATAGTGTGATCAGTAGAACATAGAGCCTTATACTGTGATCAGTAGAACATAGAGCCTTATAGTGTGATCAGTAGAACATTGAGCCTTATAGTGTGATCAGTAGAACATAGAGCCTTAAAGTGTGATCAGTAGAACATAGAGCCTTATAGTGTGATCAGTAGAACATAGAGCCTTATAGTGTGATCAGTATAACATAGAGCCTTATAGTGTGATCAGTATAACATAGAGCCTTATAGTGTGATCAGTCTCACATAGAGCCTTATAGTGTGATCAGTCTCACATAGAGCCTTATAGTGTGATCAGTAGAGCCTTATAGTGTGATCAGTAGAACATAGAGCCTTATAGTGTGATCAGTAAAACGTAGAGTCTGATATTGTGATCAGTCTCACATAGAGCTTTATAGTGTGATCAGTAGAACATAGAGCCTTATAGTGTGATCAGTAGAACATAGAGCCTTATAGTGTGATCAGTAGAACATAGAGCCTTATAGTGTGATCAGAAGAACATAGAGCCTTATAGTGTGATCAGTAGAGCATAGAGCCTTATAGTGTGATCAGTAGAGCATAGAGCCTTATAGTGTGATCAGTAGAGCATAGAGCCTTATAGTGTGATCAGTAGAGCATAGAGCCTTATAGTGTGATCAGAAGAACATAGAGCCTTATAGTGTGATCAGTAGAGCATAGAGCCTTATAGTGTGATCAGTAGAGCATAGAGCCTTATAGTGTGATCAGTAGAGCATAGAGCCTTATAGTGTGATCAGTAGAGCATAGAGCCTTATAGTGTGATCAGAAGAACATAGAGCCTTATAGTGTGATCAGTAGAGCATAGAGCCTTATAGTGTGATCAGTAGAAGCGGTTCCGGTTCGGTTGGAGCGAGCGGTCGCATTCGCACTTCGCTCTGCAGGTTGTATAACTTTTTCATTACATTTCATTATAGTACAACGGTTGATTTGTCTAATCTTAGCAATTCTTCTTAGCTAGCTACATAGCCGTCCTTGTATCAGAGATAATTGCATAATTATCGTATTTCGTCGCCCTAACGTAGCCTTCACTGCTATTCGCCCAGGAGCTAGCTAACGCTAGCTAACGCACACAGATTAGCATCACTGTAGTGCTATTCACTCAACTGTACGACTTGATTAGTTTACTGTTAGCTAGCTACATAATCTTAGCCATTCTTCTTAGCTAGCTACATAGCCGTCCTTGTATCAGAGATAATTGCATAATTATCGTATTTCGTATTTCGTCGCCCCTAACGTAGCCTTCACTGCTATTCGCCCAGGAGCTAGCAACGCTAGCTAACGCACACAGATTAGCATCACTGTAGTGCTATTCACTCAACTGTACGACTTGATTAGTTCAGTGTTAGCTAGCTACATAGCTGTCTTTGTTTCCAAGATAATTGTGTAGTTTAGTGTGTGTAGCCTTGGAGTGATTATGTTAATTCACTGAGGTTCGCTAGCCAGCTATTTGTCGTCCTTAACGTAGGAGACTCTGCTAGCTAGCCAACAGCTAACAGCTAGCCAACGTCTACTGTTTCGAATTCAATCACCGGTCAGGTAGTATCACATTTTCATTTCATTACAGTACAACGGTTTGATTTGTTTGATCGTAGCTAGCTACATAGCCGTCTTTGTTTCAAAGATAATTGTGTAGTCTAGACCGATTTCCTAGGTTAGCTAGCCAGCTATTGTCGTTCTTTTAACTCAACGTAACGTAAACAACACTACTAGCTAGCCAGCTAGCCCCGAATAGCAGCACTGTAGAATTATTACACTCAACGGAACGACTTGATTAGTGTAGTGTCAACAACGCAGCTACTGCCAGCTAGCCTACTTTAGCAGTACTGTATCATTTTAATCATTTTAGTCAATAAGATTCTTGCTACGTAAGCTTAACTTTCTGAACATTCGAGACGTGTAGTCCGCTTGTCATTCCAATTTCCTTGCATTAGCGTAGCCTTTTCTGTAGCCTGTCAACTATGTGTCTGTCTATCCCTGTTCTCTCCTCTCTGCACAGATCATACAAACGCTCCACACCGCGTGGCCGCGACCACCCTAACCTGGTGGTCCCAGCGCGTACGACCCACGTGGAGTTCCAGGTCTCTGGTAGCCTCTGGAACTGCCAATCTGCGGCCAACAAGGCAGAGTTCATCTCAGCCTATGCCTCCCTCCAGTCCCTTGACTTCTTGGCACTGACGGAAACATGGATCACCACAGATAACACTGCTACTCCTACTGCTCTCTCCTCGTCCGCCCACGTGTTCTCGCACACCCCGAGAGCTTCTGGTCAGCGGGGTGGTGGCACCGGGATCCTCATCTCTCCCAAGTGGTCTTTCTCTCTTTCTCCCCTTACCCATCTGTCTATTGCCTCCTTTGAATTCCATGCTGTCACAGTTACCAGCCCTTTCAAGCTTAACATCCTTATCATTTATCGCCCTCCAGGTTCCCTTGGAGAGTTCATCAATGAGCTTGATGCCTTGATAAGCTCCTTTCCTGAGGACGGCTCACCTCTCACAGTTCTGGGCGACTTTAACCTCCCCACGTCTACCTTTGACTCATTCCTCTCTGCCTCCTTCTTTCCACTCCTCTCCTCTTTTGACCTCACCCTCTCACCTTCCCCCCTACTCACAAGGCAGGCAATACGCTTGACCTCATCTTTACTAGATGCTGTTCTTCCACTAACCTCATTGCAACTCCCCCTCCAAGTCTCCGACCACTACCTTGTATCCTTTTCCCTCTCGCTCTCATCCAACACTTCCCACACTGCCCCTACTCGGATGGTATCGCGCCGTCCCAACCTTCGCTCTCTCTCCCCCGCTACTCTCTCCTCTTCCATCCTATCTTCTCTTCCCTCTGCTCAAACTTTCTCCAACCTATCTCCTGATTCTGCCTCCTCAACCCTCCTCTCCTCCCTTACTGCATCCTTTGACTCCCTATGTCCCCTATCCTCCAGGCCGGCTCGGTCCTCCCCTCCCGCTCCGTGGCTCGACGACTCATTGCGAGCTCACAGAACAGGGCTCCGGGCAGCCGAGCGGAAATGGAGGAAAACTCGCCTCCCTGCGGACCTGGCATCCTTTCACTCCCTCCTCTCTACATTTTCCTCCTCTGTCTCTGCTGCTAAAGCCACTTTCTACCATTCTAAATTCCAAGCATCCGCCTCTAACCCTAGGAAGCTCTTTGCCACCTTCTCCTCCCTCCTGAATCCTCCCCCTCCCTCCTCCCTCTCTGCAGATGACTTCGTCAACCATTTTGAAAAGAAGGTCGATGACATCCGATCCTCGTTTGCTAAGTCAAACGACACCGCTGGTTCTGCTCACACTCCCCTACCCTATGCTCTGACCTCTTTCTCCCCTCTCTCTCCAGATGAAATCTCGCGTCTTGTGACGGCCGGCCGCCCAACAACCTGCCCGCTTGACCCTATCCCCTCCTCTCTTCTCCAGACCATTTCCGGAGACCTTCTCCCTTACCTCACCTCGCTCATCAACTCATCCCTGACCGCTGGCCACGTCCCTCCCGTCTTCAAGAGAGCGAGAGTTGCACCCCTTCTGAAAAAACCTACACTCGATCCCTCCGATGTCAACAACTACAGACCAGTATCCCTTCTCTCTTTTCTCTCCAAAACTCTTGAGCGTGCCGTCCTTGGCCAGCTCTACCGCTATCTCTCTCAGAATGACCTTCTTGATCCAAATCAGTCAGGTTTCAAGACTAGTCATTCAACTGAGACTGCTCTTCTCTGTATCACGGAGGCGCTCCGCACTGCTAAAGCTAACTCTCTCTCCTCTGCTCTCATCCTTCTAGACCTATCGGCTGCCTTCGATACTGTGAACCATCAGATCCTCCTCTCCACCCTCTCCGAGTTGGGCATCTCCGGCGCGGCCCACGCTTGGATTGCGTCCTACCTGACAGGTCGCTCCTACCAGGTGGCGTGGCGAGAATCTGTCTCCTCACCACGCGCTCTCACCACTGGTGTCCCCCAGGGCTCTGTTCTAGGCCCTCTCTTATTCTCGCTATACACCAAGTCAGTTGGCTCTGTCATAACCTCACATGGTCTCTCCTATCATTGCTATGCAGACGACACACAATTAATCTTCTCCTTTCCCCCTTCTGATGACCAGGTGGCGAATCGCATCTCTGCATGTCTGGCAGACATATCAGTGTGGATGACGGATCACCACCTCAAGCTGAACCTCAGCAAGACGGAGCTCCTCTTCCTCCCGGGAAGGACTGCCCGTTCCATGATCTCGCCATCACGGTTGACAACTCCATTGTGTCCTCCTCCCAGAGCGCTAAGAACCTTGGCGTGATCCTGGACAACACCCTGACGTTCTCAACTAACATCAAGGCGGTGTCCCGTTCCTGTAGGTTCATGCTCTACAACATCCGCAGAGTACGACCCTGCCTCACACAGGAAGCGGCGCAGGTCCTAATCCAGGCACTTGTCATCTCCCGTCTTGATTACTGCAACTCGCTGTTGGCTGGGCTCCCTGCCTGTGCCATTAAACCCCTACAACTCATCCAGAACGCCGCAGCCCGTCTGGTGTTCAACCTTCCCAAGTTCTCTCACGTCACCCCGCTCCTCCGCTCTCTCCACTGGCTTCCAGTTGAAGCTCGCATCCGCTACAAGACCATGGTGCTCGCCTACGGAGCTGTGAGGGGAACGGCACCTCAGTACCTCCAGGCTCTGATCAGGCCCTACACCCAAACAAGGGCACTGCGTTCATCCACCTCTGGCCTGCTCGCCTCCCTACCACTGAGGAAGTACAGTTCCCGCTCAGCCCAGTCAAAACTGTTCGCTGCTCTGGCCCCCAATGGTGGAACAAACTCCTCACGACGTCAGGACAGCGGAGTCAATCACCACCTTCCGGAGACACCTGAAACCCCACCTCTTCAAGGAATACCTAGGATAGGGTAAGTAAGGGTAAGTAATCCTTCTCACCCCCCCCTTCTCCCCCCCAACAAGATTTAGATGCAAGTGGCTGTTCCACTGGTTGTCATAAGGTGTATGCACCAATTTGTAAGTCGCTCTGGATAAGAGCGTCTGCTAAATGACTTAAATGTAAATGTAAATGTAGAACATAGAGCCTTATAGTGTGATCAGTAGAGCCTTATAGTGTGATCAGTAGAACATAGAGCCTTATAGTGTGATCAGTCTCACATAGAGCCTTATAGTGTGATCAGTCTCACATAGAGCTTTATAGTGTGATCAGTAGAACATAGAGCCTTATAGTGTGATCAGTAGAACATAGAGCCTTATAGTGTGATCAGTAGAACATAGAGCCTTATAGTGTGATCAGAAGAACATAGAGCCTTATAGTGTGATCAGTAGAGCATAGAGCCTTATAGTGTGATCAGTAGAGCATAGAGCCTTATAGTGTGATCAGTAGAGCATAGAGCCTTATAGTGTGATCAGTAGAGCATAGAGCCTTATAGTGTGATCAGAAGAACATAGAGCCTTATAGTGTGATCAGTAGAGCATAGAGCCTTATAGTGTGATCAGTAGAACATAGAGCCTTATAGTGTGATCAGTAGAGCCTTATAGTGTGATCAGTAGAACATAGAGCCTTATAGTGTGATCAGTAGAGCCTTATAGTGTGATCAGTAGAGCATAGAGCCTTATAGTGTGATCAGTAGAACATAGAGCCTTATAGTGTGATCAGTAGAACATAGAGCCTTATAGTGTGATCAGTAGAACATAGAGCCTTATAGTGTGATCAGGAGAACATAAAGCCTTATAGTGTGATCAGGAGAACATAGAGCCTTATAGTGTGATCAGTAGAACATAGAGCCTTATAGTGTGATCAGTAGAACATAGAGCCTTATATTGTGATCAGTAGAACATAGAGCCTTATAGTGTGATCAGTAGAACATAGAGCCTTATAGTGTGATCAGTAGAACATAGAGCCTTATAGTGTGATCAGTAAAACGTAGAGTCTGATATTGTGATCAGTAGAACATAGAGCCTTGTACTGTGATCAGTAGAACATAGAGCCTTATAGTGTGATCAGTCTCACATAGAGCCTTATAGTGTGATCAGTAGAACATAGAGCCTTATAGTGTGATCAGTAGAACATAGAGCCTTATAGTGTGATCAGTCTCACATAGAGCCTTATAGTGTGATCAGTAGAACATAGAGCCTTATAGTGTGATCAGTCTCACATAGAGCCTTATAGTGTGATCAGTAGAACATAGAGCCTTGTACTGTGATCAGTAGAACATAGAGCCTTATAGTGTGATCAGTCTCACATAGAGCCTTATAGTGTGATCAGTAGAACATAGAGCCTTATAGTGTGATCAGTAGAACATAGAGCCTTATAGTGTGATCAGTCTCACATAGAGCCTTATAGTGTGATCAGTAAAACGTAGAGCCTTATAGTGTGATCAGTCTCACATAGAGCCTTATAGTGTGATCAGTCTCACATAGAGCCTTATAGTGTGATCAGTCTCACATAGAGCCTTATAGTGTGATCAGTCTCACATAGAGCCTTATAGTGTGATCAGTCTCACATAGAGCCTTATAGTGTGATCAGTAGAACATAGAGCCTTATAGTGTGATCAGTAGAACATAGAGCCTTATAGTGTGATCAGTAGAACATAGAGCCTTATAGTGTGATCAGTAGAACATAGAGCCTTATAGTGTGATCAGTAAAACGTAGAGTCTGATATTGTGATCAGTAGAACATAGAGCCTTATAGTGTGATCAGTAGAACATAGAGCCTTATAGTGTGATCAGTAGAACATAGAGCCTTATAGTGTGATCAGTAGAACATAGAGCCTTATAGTGTGATCAGTAGAACATAGAGCCTTATAGTGTGATCAGTATAATATAGAGCCTTATAGTGTGATCAGTAAAACGTAGAGTCTGATATTGTGATCAGTAGAACATAGAGCCTTATAGTGTGATCAGTCTCACATAGAGCCTTATAGTGTGATCAGTAGAACATAGAGCCTTATAGTGTGATCAGTAGAACATAGAGCCTTATAGTGTGATCAGTCTCACATAGAGCCTTATAGTGTGATCAGTAGAACATAGAGCCTTATAGTGTGATCAGTAGAACATAGAGCCTTATAGTGTGATCAGTAGAACATAGAGCCTTATAGTGTGATCAGTAGAACATAGAGCCTTATAGTGTGATCAGTATAATATAGAGCCTTATAGTGTGATCAGTAAAACGTAGAGTCTGATATTGTGATCAGTAGAACATAGAGCCTTATAGTGTGATCAGTCTCACATAGAGCCTTATAGTGTGATCAGTAGAACATAGAGCCTTATAGTGTGATCAGTAGAACATAGAGCCTTATAGTGTGATCAGTCTCACATAGAGCCTTATAGTGTGATCAGTAGAACATAGAGCCTTATAGTGTGATCAGTCTCACATAGAGCTTTCACGAACTGCCACAAAGCAGGACTAACTGTACTCCCAGATCTTGCACACCCCTCCCCATCAATACATCAGAAACCGTCATAGGGTTTATCATTCGGCCCTGACCTGCTTTCCTCCTTATGTGGCACACATATCACTGTCCTAGAAATGCCTCAGACCTGATGAAAACAAGCCCAGATTACCCCAGGGTGAAATTCCCCTTTAACTGAAACAATACCTTCATGATAGAGGGCCCATTGGTGATAACAGTCCCAAATTGTCCCAACTCAAAGTATCTCATACGTAATCGGAACAGGGCATATGTAGACTGCTCATGCAAAATTGCTTGCAGGTCTGATCTTCCAGTCAATAAAGCATTTCTAAGTCTTGGTTTCTTTTGGTCCAACAACTAACTAACATAAACTACATGCCTAAAGTATGTCGACTCGTACTCGTCGAACATCTCATTCCAAAAGTACGGCTATTAATATGGAGTTGGTCCCCTCTTTGCTGCTATAACAGCCTCCACTCCTCTGGGAAGGCTTTCCACTAGATGTTGGGACATTGCTGCGGGGACTTGCTTCCATTCAGCCATAAGAGCATTAGGTCGGTCACTGATGTTGGGTGATCAGGCCTGGCTCGCAATTGGCGTTCCAATTCATCCCAATGGTGTTCGATGGGGTTGAGGTCAGGACTCTGTACAGGCCAGTCAAGTTGTTCCACACCAACCGTCAACAAACCATTTCCAGGGCAGCACAGCTGGCCGTTGGATGGACACAGAGAGCAAACATTAATAATACACAAGTCAATCTCTCCTGGCTCAATCAGTACTTATATTTGTGAGCGGTATTGACATGCTGAATGTACCGAGCTGTCTGTCTAAACTACTGGCACACAGCTCAGACACCCATGCAAACCCCACAAGACATGCCACAAGAGGTCTCTTCACGGTCCCCAAGTCCAGAACAGACTATGGGAGGCGCAAAGTACGACATAGAGCCATGACTACATGGAACTCTATTCCAAAGTACGACATAGAGCCATGACGACATGGAACTCTATTCCAAAGTACGACATAGAGCCATGACGACATGGAACTCTATTCCACAGTACGACATAGAGCCATGACGACATGGAACTCTATTCCACAGAACTACATAGAACTCGTTTCCACATCACATCAGGTAACTGATGCAGCAGTATAATCAGATTTAAAAAAACAGATAAAAATACACCTTATGGAACAGCAGGGATTGTGAAGAGACACAAACATATGCACAGACACATGCATACACACACACAATAACATACGCACTATACACACAATAACATACACACTATACACACAATAACATACGCACTATACACACAATAACATACACACTATACACACAATAACATACACACTATACACACGATAACATACACACTATACACACAATAACATACACACTATACACACAATAACATACACACTATACACACAATAACATACACACTATACACACAATAACATACACACTATACACACAATAACATACACACTATACACACAATAACATACACACTATACACACAATAACATACACACTATACACACAATAACATACACACTATACACACGATAACATACACACTATACACACAATAACATACACACTATACACACAATAACATACACACTATACACACAATAACATACACACTATACACACAATAACATACACACTATACACACAATAACATACACACTATACACACGATAACATACACACTATACACACAATAACATACACACTATACACACAATAACATACACACTATACACACGATAACATACACACTATACACACAATAACATACACACTATACACACAATAACATACACACTATACACACAATAACATACACACTATACACACAATAACATACACACTATACACACAATAACATACACACTATACACACGATAACATACACACTATACACACAATAACATACACACTATACACACAATAACATACACACTATACACACAATAACATACACACTATACATGCATGTACACATGGATTCTGGTTGAAGATATGTGGTAGTAGAGAGAGCACACAGTTAGTGTGTTGTGAAATCTGTTACGAATGTTTTGGAATGTTTTTTAAATGTATAACTGCCTTAATTTTGCCGGACCCCAGGAAGAGTAGCTCCTGTCTTGGCAGTAGCCAGTGGGGATCCATAATAAACCCCAGGAAGAGTAGCTCCTGTCTTGACAGGAACTAATGGGGATCCATAATAAACCCCAGGAAGAGTAGCTCCTGTCTTGGCAGTAACTAATGGGGATCCATAATAAACCCCAGGAAGAGTAGCTCCTGTCTTGGCAGTAGCAAATGGCGATCCATAATAAACCCCAGGAAGAGTAGCTCCTGTCTTGGCAGTAGCAAATGGCGATCCATAATAAACCCCAGGAAGAGTAGCTCCTGTCTTGGCAGTAGCCAGTGGGGATCCATAATAAACCCCAGGAAGAGTAGCTCCTGTCTTGGCAGGAACTAATGGGGATCCATAATAAACCCCAGGAAGAGTAGCTGCTGCCTTGGCAGGAACTAATGGGGATCCATAATAAACCCCAGGAAGAGTAGCTGCTGCCTTGGCAGGAACTAATGGGGATCCATAATAAACCCCAGGAAGAGTAGCTGCTGCAGGAACTAATGGGGATCCATAATAAACCCCAGGAAGAGTAGCTGCTGCCTTGGCAGGAACTAATGGGGATCCATAATAAACCCCAGGAAGAGTAGCTGCTGCAGGAACTAATGGGGATCCATAATAAACCCCAGGAAGAGTAGCTGCTGCCTTGGCAGGAACTAATGGGGATCCATAATAAACCCCAGGAAGAGTAGCTGCTGCCTTGGCAGGAACTAATGAGGATCCATAATAAACCCCAGGAAGAGTAGCTGCTGCCTTGGCAGTAGCCAGTGGGGATCCATAATAAATACAAATACAAATGAGGTCGGTCACTGATGTTGGGCGATTAGGCCTGGCTCGCAGTCGGCGTTCCAAATCATCCCAAAGGTGTTCGATGGGGTTGAGGTCAGGACTCAAGTTCTTCCACACTGGTAAGGTTCTTCCACACTGACCTCGACAAACCATTTCTGTACGGACCTCGCTCTGAAATAGGAAAGGACCTTCCCCAAACTGTTGCCACAAAGTTGGAAAAACACAATTGTCTAGAATGTCATTGTATGCTGTAGCGTTCAGATTTCCTTTCACTGGAACTAAGGGGCCTAGACTGGACCATGAAAAACAATGGGGCAGGTAGCGTTCTCCTGGCATCTGTGGAATTCGCCTACCCCAGATTTGTCAGTCGGACAGCCAGATGGTGAAATGTGATTTGTCACTCCAGAGAACGCGTTTCTACTGCTCTAGAATCTGATGACGGCGAGCTTTACTCCAATTCAGCCTGACGCTTGGCATTGCGTATGGTGATCTTAGGCTTGAAAACCTATTTCATTAAGTTCCCGACGAACGGTTATTGTGCTGAGGCTGATTCCAGAGGCAGTTTGTAACTCAGTAGTGAGTGTTGAGGATCATTTTCAACCGTTTCAGTGCTGTCCCGTTCTATGAGCTTGTGTAGACTACCATTTAGCGGCTGAGCCGTTGTTGCTCCTAGACGTTTCAATTTCACAATAACAGCACTTACGGTTGACCCGGGGCAGCTCCAGCAGGGCAGAAATTTCACAATCTGACTTGTTGGAAAGGTGGCATCCTATGGCTACCTCCTGAGTCAGGTGCTGTGCCCAGCTTGGCATCTCCTTGTCGGTCATCATTTGTTTAGCAGGACGACGATCTGTATATCGTTTCTTTGCTATTTTCCTGGTCTCCCATTGGACTCCTCTAGCAGTCACCCAACTGAGTAGAAAGTACAGTTTATGAACTAGAAGTGGGCTGTTAAAAACGTCTGGAATAAGAGAGAAACTAGTACGCCATTCCGTGGTGTCACGTCAAGTTAAGGGTTAAGGTTTGAGAAAGGCTTAAAGTGGCTTAAAGTGGCACTCCACTCACGTAAACTCTAACGTCAAGCCTGCTAAACTCTACTCTTCCTGGGGTTTATTATGGATCCCCATTAGTTCCTGCCAAGGCAGCAGCTACTCTTCCTGGGGTTTATTATGGATCCCATTAGTTCCTGTCAAGACAGCAGCTACTCTTCCTGGGGTTTATTATGGATCCCCATTAGTTCCTGTCAAGGCAGCAGCTACTCTTCCTGGGGTTTATTATGGATCCCCATTAGTTCCTGCCAAGGCAGCAGCTACTCTTCCTGGGGTTTATTATGGATCCCCATTAGTTCCTGTCAAGGCAGCAGCTACTCTTCCTGGGGTTTATTATGGATCCCCATTTGTTCCTGTCAAGGCAGCAGCTACTCTTCCTGGGGTTTATTATGGATCCCCATTAGTTCCTGTCAAGGCAGCAGCTATTCTACCTGGGGTTTATTGTGGATCCCCATTAGTTCCTGCCAAGGCAGCAGCTACTCTTCCTGGGGTTTATTATGGATCCCCATTAGTTCCTGCCAAGGCAGCAGCTACTCTTCCTGGGGTTTATTATGGATCCCCATTAGTTCCTGCCAAGACAGCAACTAAGGCAGTTATATACAATTAATAAAAACATTGCAATACATTCAAAACATATTTCACAACACATTAAGTGTGTTCCCTCAGGCCACTACTCTACTACTATACAACATCCATGTGTACGTGTGTGTATAGTGTATATGATATCATGTGTGTATATGTGAGGTGTCCATGACAGGTGGCCTCCTCTTTAGTTCTCTATTGCTCCTCTACCGTTCCACATCAGACCATTTTTTAACCTTTATTTAACTAGGCAAGTCAGTTAAGAACAAATTCTTATTTTCATTGACGGCCTAGGAACAGCCCATCAGCCCATAAGCCCATCAGACCATCAGCCCATAAGCCCATCAGCCCATCAGCCCATCAGCCCATCAGCCCATCAGCCCATCAGCCCATCAGCCCATCAGCCCATCAGCCCATCAGCCCATCAGCCCATCAGACCATCAGCCCATCAGCCCATCAGCCCATCAGCCCATCAGCCCATCAGCCCATCAGACCATCAGCCCATCAGACCATCAGACCATCAGCCCATCAGACCATCAGCCCATCAGCCCATCAGCCCATCAGCCCATCAGCCCATCAGCCCATCAGCCCATCAGCCCATAAGCCCATCAGCCCATCAGCCCATCAGCCCATCAGCCCATCAGCCCATCAGCCCATCAGAGCATCAGCCCATCAGCCCATCAGCCCATCAGCCCATCAGACCATCAGCCCATCAGCCCATCAGCCCATCAGCCCATCAGACCATCAGCCCATCAGACCATCAGCCCATCAGCCCATCAGCCCATCAGCCCATCAGCCCATCAGCCCATCAGCCCATCAGCCCATCAGCCCATCAGCCCATCAGCCCATCAGCCCATCAGCCCATCAGCCCATCAGACCATCAGCCCATCAGACCATCAGCCCATCAGACCATCAGACCATCAGCCCATCAGCCCATCAGACCATCAGACCATCAGCCCATCAGACCATCAGACCATCAGCCCATCAGCCCATCAGCCCATCAGCCCATCAGCCCATCAGCCCATCAGACCATCAGCCCATCAGCCCATCAGCCCATCAGCCCATCAGCCCATCAGCCCATCAGCCCATCAGCCCATCAGCCCATCAGCCCATCAGCCCATCAGCCCATCAGCCCATCAGACCATCAGACCATCAGCCCATCAGACCATCAGCCCATCAGACCATCAGCCCATCAGCCCATCAGCCCATCAGCCCATCAGCCCATCAGCCCATCAGCCCATCAGCCCATCAGCCCATCAGCCCATCAGCCCATCAGCCCATCAGCCCATCAGACCATCAGCCCATCAGCCCATCAGCCCATCAGCCCATCAGACCATCAGCCCATCAGACCATCAGACCATCAGCCCATCAGACCATCAGACCATCAGCCCATCAGACCATCAGCCCATCAGACCATCAGACCATCAGCCCATCAGACCATCAGCCCATCAGACCATCAGACCATCAGACCATCAGCCCATCAGACCATCAGCCCATCAGACCATCAGCCCATCAGCCCATCAGCCCATCAGCCCATCAGACCATCAGACCATCAGCCCATCAGCCCATCAGCCCATCAGCCCATCAGCCCATCAGCCCATCAGCCCATCAGCCCATCAGCCCATCAGCCCATCAGCCCATCAGCCCATCAGCCCATCAGCCCAACTCCTTGAAGTTGCTGTAATTTACTGTATTTATTCACACGATATCGCTTTTCAACTGTAAAAAGTAAAAATATCTGTTAAGGATGTATTTTAAACAAAAATGAGTTTTGGAGTTGAGAAATAAATGGGGTAGCTGAGATACTTTTCAAAAGTTATAGCTAGAAGCCTAATCAGTAAACACTTAGACTTGGCTTTCCCCTGAAACTCTCTGGCACCCCCCTGGCGAGGCTCACCTCACACTTTGAAAACCTCTGCATTAAACTAACGAGCTAGCTAGCTTGAATGAATTTAGTTTAGTTTGCTCTGTGTAATGCATACTGTATGTAAACTAGTGACTGATATCACACACCACTCTCACTCTGTATCTTCATACACACACACACACACACCCTCTTGGAGGACCTCTTATCAGAACTTCAGAGCTGGAGTGGATGAGAATGTTGTGTGTGTGTGTGTGTGTGTGTGTGTGTGTGTGTGTGTGTGTGTGTGTGTGTGTGTGTGTGTGTGTGTGTGTGTGTGTGTGTGTGTGTGTGTGTGTGTGTGTGTGTGTGTGCTGATAGGTTGGAGGGCTTGATTGAGTGTGGTAATGTGACAATCGTCAGAGACACCACGGGGCAAAAAATGTAACACTTAGCCTGTCGAGAGAGGTTTTGGAGTTAGGACTGTTGTTCCCTCGTCTCCCCAATTTCAATCAGTTTGAGAGAGAGAGAGGTAAAGACAGAGGAGAGGATATAATAGACCTTGTCTGAAGATGTCCAACATGTTAAACTAACGACCCCCCCACCCCACCACACACACTCACACACACCGTAAATCTCACTAATAAGGCTGTGGAGCCCAGTAACCTGTGCAATAAATAAGACCCTCTTTGACCGGACACTACAACACACTACAAAGACTTGGTCTACACACACCTTCATGTTTCTCTCTCTCTCCTCACCGTCATTACAACGAGTTATGGGACCAGCTCACTCTCTACTGTGTGTGTTAGACAGAAAGGCCATTGATATGATAAACGTGGGCATTTTATCTGACTGATCAGCGTTCTGTGTGTGTTATTAATGATGTGAGGGGGGTGAGACATCTGTCTCCAGGCGCAATCAGCTGTTACCATAGAAACGGACCGCACCGAAAAGAACCAGACTCTTCTTAAAACAACATACACACACACACACACACACACACACACACACACACACACACACACACACACACACACACACACACACACACACACACACACACACACACACACACACACACACACACACACACACACAGCCTCTGTCTCTCTCAGAGTGAGGAGTGATACACACATCTACTCTTGGAGGGGAGAAATAGACGGATGGAGGGAGAAAGTGATTGAGCCTATTAAAGTGTTTGGGTTTATTCTGAGTGGGGTTGAGGGATAGAGGAATGGAAGGATGGATGGATAGAGGGACGGAGGGATGGATGAATGTGGGAGGAGAGGACACATATTACCAGACCACATCTTTGATGAGTACCTTCTCCCCGGACTCCTCCCCCTCATATCCCCCTGACTCCTCCCCCTCCGATCCCCCGGGCTCCTCCCCCTATTTTTCCTGCTCCCACTCCCCTTCTTCTCCCCCTGACTCCTACCCATCATCTCTCCCTGACCCCTCCCCTTTCTCCCCCGGACCCCTCCCCCTCTTCTCCTCCTGACTCCTCCCCTCTAATTCCCCTTGACTCCTCACCTCTTCCTCAGCTTTAAGTATGACCCTGAACTCTGTCTCCCTTCTCCTCCTGACTCCTCCCCCCTTCTCCCCGACTCCTCCCCTCTTCCCCAGTTTTATGACCCTGAACTCTCAGTCTCCCTTCTCCCCCTGACTCCTCCCCTCTTATCTCCCTGACTCCTCCCCTCTACTCCCCCTGACTCCTCCCCTCTTCCCCAGTTTTATGACCCTGAACTCTCAGTCTCACGGCAGAATTAGATCTATGCTTCTCAAACATCAAATTTCAAAGTTTAGCCATTAAGGTTAGACATTAACTCTAAATGGTTAAGGTAAGGGTTAAGGTTTAGGATAGGCTTAAAACTAAAATATAAAAATCTTCTTTCTGTCGCTTGATTCAACCTTTGAAATCAGAGGCAGATGATTACGCCTATCCACCATCCCCATCCACAACGCCTAGTAAAACCCAAACAGAGTTGGAGATAACAGCACTCACTGTTGCCCCTGGTGGCCGGTTTCCATCTCCCGACGTCCTCAGACTGGACGTTGAATACTGACTTGTATTACGGATGACTTGGCTGAAATGATACTTTTTAACGAACATTTCTGTTATTTAAAACAGTTTAAATAACTAATTGACTCATGTCAGTTAAATTATTTTGAATTCCATATTATTATAATTTTTTTTGTCAAGGCCCATTTTCTGAAGAGATAAATTGCCCAAACGTGCGATGTAGTAGGGAGTTGTAGTTTCCAACAGGCCGATACATAGTTTACAACAGAAAACGTGTTAAGAAACTACAATGACCACAATCCATGACGTGCCAGCTTGTCTGGTCTCTGTTTCTTTTATGTCTGCTAAGTAAGAGACAGAATAATCTGAGATGTAGAGGGGGATAAAGAGAAGTTGCTCCACTACCTGAAAATACATGATCTAATCGATTGATAGTCGGTATTCAGCAGTCATGAAAGTATGCCTTATTAACTTTGAAGAACAACTAAAATAGTGATTTTGTCACACAGAATAGACAGCAGCTCTATAGAGATGAGATGATGACTTGGAATGAAAAAATAATGTCATCAAATAAAACTAATATTTTCTTAAAGTAACGTGAATAACTGATGGTTAATGATCAGCAGTGACGGACAGTCATTACCCTCAGGGGACTTTTATGAACAGTTTTATTCTGTGTTGTTACAGCACTCGGCCCACAATGCACAGCGCATTTAATGTCCAAAACAATTATCAAAACCGAAAAACTGTGATTATTTTTTTATAATGAAAACAAAACCAACCTCAGAAAGCACTAATGGGTCCATTGAATAATAACGTGTTAGTCCTAGAGGTGTTGCGAAAATGCCGTCTCTCACACACACACACACACACACACACACACACACACACACACACACACACACACACACACACACACACACACACACACACACACACACACACACACACACACACACACACACACACACACACACTGCTCATTAGGCCATACAGTAATTTCCTTATTTCAACCCTCCCCCTCCGCTGGCAGGTATAGAATGATTTGGTGTTTCCTGCCACCAGACTCTAATGGACATCTGGTAGCACACACACACACACACACACACACACACACACACACACACACACACACACACACACACGCACACACACACACATATATATATATAGGAAGAGTGATGAGGAGAGAGGGATGAATTAAAAGGCTCAATTGGAAGGAAAGAAGGGAGGAATGCAGAGAGGTGTGTGTGTGTGTGTGTGTGTGTGTGTGTGTGTGTGTGTGTGTGTGTGTGTGTGTGTGTGTGTGTGTGTGTGTGTGTGTGTGTGTGTGTGTGTGCCACCAGATGTCAATTATAGTGTGTGGCAAGGTTATTATAGTAAACTAGAACTGAAACTAGAACTGAAACTGAAAATGAAAACTAATGATGAAAAAGGTCACCCGTGATGCATGCCAGTATTTGACATTCATCCATGTCTGAGGGAGTCGGGAGATGACGTGAAACAAGCCACTAGAGGCAACAGTGAGCGCTGTAACCTTCAATTAGGTTTCAGTTTTGCTAGGCCTTGTAGACGGGGATGGCGATGGTCGTAAGTTAAAATCCAGCGATAGAAAGTTGTTTTTGAGATTTTAGCTTGAAGCCTATCCCAAACAAGCCTATCCCAAACCTTAACAATACTTTTAAAGACTCAGAGTGAGTGCCCAAACCTTATGATGTCAGAGTTAATGCCTAACCTTATGATGTCAGAGTTAATGCCTAACCTTATGATGTCAGAGTTAATGCCTAACCTTATGATGTCAGAGTTAATGCCTAACCTTAAGATGTCAGAGTTAATGCCTAACCTTATGATGTCAGAGTTAATGCCTAACCTTATGATGTCAGAGTTAATGCCTAACCTTATGATGTCAGAGTTAATGCCTAACCTTATGATGTCAGAGTTAATGCCTAACCTTATGATGTCAGAGTTAATGCCTAACCTTATGATGTCAGAGTTAATGCCTAACCTTATGATGTCAGAGTTAATGCCTAACCTTATGATGTCAGAGTTAATGCCTAACCTTATGATGTCAGAGTTAATGCCTAACCTTATGATGTCAGAGTTAATGCCTAACCTTATGATGTCAGAGTTAATGCCTAACCTTAAGATGTCAGAGTTAAAATCTCCCAACACAATGATTTTATCATAGTTCTCAAGGACAATAGACAATAGTTTAGATAAATCAGAAAAGCAAGAGGGGCAGTGCTGTGGTGATTTATCTAAACTATTGTCTATTGTCCTTGAGAACTATGATAAAATCATTGTGTTGGGAGATTTTAATTCATGTTGACAAAGAGGACTCAAGGACATTGAATTTATGAATCTTTTGAGCTCTATGGACTTTATCAACATGTTACTGGGCCCACCCTTAACCACAGTCATGTTCTGGACCTGGTTAGTACC
This sequence comes from Oncorhynchus keta, assembly GCF_023373465.1. Lineage (NCBI taxonomy): Eukaryota > Metazoa > Chordata > Actinopteri > Salmoniformes > Salmonidae > Oncorhynchus > Oncorhynchus keta. The sequence goes on along the minus strand of NC_068439.1, from coordinate 85,775,702 downwards.
AAGGGTTTTCTACTGGGCCCACCCTTAACCACAGTCATGTTCTGGACCTGGTTATTACCAAGGGCTTTCTACTGGGCCCACCCTTAAACAGTCATGTTCTGGACCTAGTTTTACCAAGGGGCTTTCTACTGGGCCCACCCCTTAACCACAGTCATGTTCTGGACTGGTTATTACCAAGGGGCTTTCTACTGGGCCCACCCTTAACCACAGTCATGTTCTGGACCTGGTTATTACCAAGGGATTTCTACTGGGCCCACCCTTAACCACAGTCATGTTCTGGACCTGGTTATTACCAAGGGGCTTTCTACTGGGCCCACCCTTAACCACAGTCATGTTCTGGACCTGGTTATTACCAAGGGGCTTTCTACTGGGCCCACCCTTAACCACAGTCATGTTCTGGACCTGGTTATTACCTAGGGGCTTTCTACTGGGCCCACCCATAACCACAGCCATACTCTGGACCTGGTTATTACCTAGGGGCTTTCTACTGGGCCCACCCATAACCACAGCCATACTCTGGTCCAAGGGGTTTTCTACTGGGCCCACCTATAACCACAGCCATACTCTGGTCCAAGGGGTTTTCTACTGGGCCCACCTATAACCACAGCCATACTCCGGTCCAATTTCTACTGGGCCCACCTATAACCACAGCCATACTCCGGTCCAAGGGGTTTTCTACTGGGCCCACCTATAACACAGCCAGTCCAAGGGGTTTTTACTGGGCCCACCTATAACCACAGCCATACTCTGGTCCAAGGGGTTTTCTACTGGGCCCACCTATAACCACAGCCATACTCTGGTCCAAGGGGCTTTGTACTGGGCCCACCTATAACCACAGCCATACTCTGGTCCAAGGGGCTTTGTACTGGGCCCACCTATAACCACAGCCATACTCCGGTCCAAGGGGTTTTCTACTGGGCCCACCTATAACCACAGCCATACTCTGGTCCAAGGGGTTTTCTACTGGGCCCACCTATAACCACAGCCATACTCTGGTCCAAGGGGCTTTCTACTGGGCCCACCTATAACCACAGCCATACTCTGGTCCAAGGGGTTTTCTACTGGGCCCACCTATAACCACAGCCATACTCTGGTCCAAGGGGTTTTCTACTGGGCCCACCTATAACCACAGCCATACTCTGGTCCAAGGGGTTTTCTACTGGGCCCACCCATAACCACAGCCATACTCTGGTCCAAGGGGGTTTCTACTGGCCCACCCATAACCACAGCCATACTCTGGTCCAAGGGGTTTTCTACTGGGCCCACCTATAACCACAGCCATACTCTGGTCCAAGGGGTTTCTACTGGGCCCACCCATAACCACAGCCATACTCTGGTCCAAGGGGTTTTCTACTGGGCCCACCTATAACCACAGCCATACTCTGGTCCAAGGGGTTTTCTACTGGGCCCACCCATAACCACAGCCATACTCTGGTCCAAGGGGTTTTCTACTGGGCCCACCCATAACCACAGCCATACTCTGGTCCAAGGGGTTTTCTACTGGGCCCACCCATAACCACAGCCATACTCTGGTCCAAGGGGTTTTCTACTGGGCCCACCTATAACCACAGCCATACTCTGGTCCAAGGGGTTTTCTACTGGGCCCACCCATAACCACAGCCATACTCTGGTCCAAGGGGTTTTCTACTGGGCCCACCTATAACCACAGCCATACTCTGGTCCAAGGGGTTTTCTACTGGCCCACCCATAACCACAGCCATACTCTGGTCCAAGGGGTTTTCTACTGGGCCCACCTATAACCACAGCCATACTCTGGTCCAAGGGGTTTTCTACTGGGCCCACCCATAACCACAGCCATACTCTGGTCCAAGGGGTTTTCTACTGGGCCCACCCATAACCACAGCCATACTCTGGTCCAAGGGGTTTTCTACTGGGCCCACCCATAACCACAGCCATACTCTGGTCCAAGGGGTTTTCTACTGGGCCCACCCATAACCACAGCCATACTCTGGTCCAAGGGGTTTTCTACTGGGCCCACCCATAACCACAGCCATACTCTGATCCAAGGGGTTTTCTACTGGGCCCACCTATAACCACAGCCATACTCTGGTCCAAGGGGTTTTCTACTGGGCCCACCATAACCACAGCCATACTCTGGTCCAAGGGGTTTCTACTGGGCCCACCTATAACCACAGCCATACTCTGGTCCAAGGGGTTTTCTACTGGGCCCACCTATAACCACAGCCATACTCTGGTCCAAGGGGTTTTCTACTGGGCCCACCCATAACCACAGCCATACTCTGGTCCAAGGGGCTTTCTACTGGGCCCACCTATAACCACAGCCATACTCTGGTCCAAGGGGTTTTCTACTGGGCCCACCTATAACCACAGCCATACTCTGGTCCAAGGGGTTTTCTACTGGGCCCACCCATAACCACAGCCATACTCTGATCCAAGGGGTTTTCTATTGCCATATCCTCTATTGTTGATGTTGTTTTATCTGATCACCACTGTGTATTTTAACTACCTTGTTGCCCATAGCAACAGGGTAATACTCAACACATTATTAGGAAACACCATCTGACCTCTGACCTTGCTACAGATTTTTTTGAGTGTAGGAACAATACTCCACCATCTATTCTGCCTTCCTCTTGTGATAACTTCAATAGTTCATTTAATTGTTTTATTTCACCTTTATTTAACCAGGTAGGCAAGTTGAGAACAAGTTCTCATTTACAACTGCGACCTGGCCAAGATAAAGCACAGCATTTCGACATATACAACAACACAGAGTTACACATGGAGTAAAACAAACATACAGTCAATAATACAGTAGAAATATAAGTCTATATACAATGTGAGCAAATGAGGTGAAATAAGGGAGGTAAAGGCAATAAATGTGGTGGCGAAGTAAATACAATATAGCAATTAAAACACTGGAATGGTAGATTTGACAGTAGATGAGTGTGCAAAGTAGAAATAATGGGGTGCAAAGAAGCAAAATAAATACATAAATAAATACGGTAGGGGAAGAGGTAGTTGTTTGGGCTAAATTATAGATGGGCTATGTACAGGTACAGTAATCTGTGAGCTGCTCTGACAGCTGGTGCTTAAAGCGAGTGAGGGAAAGAAGTGTTTCCAGTTTCAGTGATTTTTGTAGTTCGTTCCAGTCATTGGCAGGAGAGAACTGGAAGGAGAGGCGACCAAAGGAGGAATTGGCTTTGGGGGTGACAAGTGAGATATACCTGCAGGGTCTTGTAGATGACCTGGAGTCAGTGGGTGTGGCGACGAGTATGAAGCGAGGGCCAGCCAACGAGAGCGTACAGGTCGCAGTGGTGGGTAGTATATGGGGCTTTGGTGACAAAACGGATGGCACTGTGATAGACTGCATCCAATTTGTTGAGTAGGGTGTTGGAGGCTATTTTGTAAATGACATCTCTGAAGTCGAGGAACGGTATGATGGTCAGTTTTACAAGGGTATGTTTGGCAGCATGAGTGAAGGATGCTTTGTTGTGAAATAGGAAGGCAATTCTAGATTGATGCCATAGATCTAGTAATTTTGAAAAGGCCACATCCAAACAGAGAGCAAGGAAACTAGTAAATTAATAAAAGAGAAATTGCAGAAAGGCAGAGCGGAAGTGGAGAAAGTTGCAGGTCCATTATGAGATTCTGTTAGAGCAACTTGGCATAATTAGAGAGTGCTCTTCACGACCATTGATGGCCTGATAAATCCCACCCCCCTCAAACCTACCACTCCTGCCCTCTGACGCTCAACATCGCTGGTTTACTAACCACCGGTCCTGGGATCCATCATTACACCTGCACGTCATCATCAGACACACCTGGACTCCATTACCTCACTTATTACCTCCCCTATATCTGTCCCGAGGTTCTCTCCCCAGTTAGTATTGTTGATGTGTTCCATGTCTATACGCTACTCCTGTCTGGCCCTAGGTTCTCTCCCAGTTAGTATTGTTGATGTGTTCCATGTCTATATGCTACTCCTGTCTGGCCCTAGGTTCTTTCCCCAGTTGGTATTGTTGATGTGTTCCATGTCTATATGCTACTCCTGTCTGGCCCTAGGTTCTTTCCCCAGTCAGTATTGTTGATGTGTTCCATGTCTATATGCTACTCCTGTCTGGCCCTAGGTTCTTTCCCCAGTTAGTATTGTTGATGTGTTCCATGTCTATATGCTACTCCTGTCTGGCCCTAGGTTCTTTCCCAGTCAGTATTGTTGATGTGTTCCATGTCTATACGCTACTCCTGTCTGGCCCTAGGTTCTTTCCCCAGTTAGTATTGTTGATGTGTTCCATGTCTATACGCTACTCCTGTCTGGCCCTAGGTTCTTTCCCCAGTTAGTAGTGTTGATGTGTTCCATGTCTATATGCTACTCCTGTCTGGCCCTAGGTTATTTCCCCAGTCAGTATTGTTGATGTGTTCCATGTCTATACGCTACTCCTGTCTGGCCCTAGGTTCTTTCCCCAGTTAGTATTGTTGATGTGTTCCATGTCCTTACGCTACTCCTGTCTGGCCCTAGGTTCTTTCCCCAGTTAGTATTGTTGATGTGTTCCATGTCCTTACGCTACTCCTGTCTGGCCCTAGGTTCTTTCCCCAGTCAGTATTGTTGATGTGTTCCATGTCTATACGCTACTCCTGTCTGGCCCTAGGTTCTTTCCCCAGTTAGTATTGTTGATGTGTTCCATGTCTATATGCTACTCCTGTCTGGCCCTAGGTTCTTTCCCCAGTTAGTATTGTTGATGTGTTCCATGTCTATATGCTACTCCTGTCTGGCCCTAGGTTCTTTCCCCAGTTAGTATTGTTGATGTGTTCCATGTCTATATGCTACTCCTGTCTGGCCCTAGGTTCTTCCCCAGTTAGTATTGTTGATGTGTTCCATGTCTATATGCTACTCCTGTCTGGCCCTAGGTTCTCTCCCCAGTTAGTATTGTTGATGTGTTCCATGTCTATATGCTACTCCTGTCTGGCCCTAGGTTCTTTCCCCAGTTAGTAGTGTTGATGTGTTCCATGTCTATATGCTACTCCTGTCTGGCCCTAGGTTCTTTCCCCAGTTAGTATTGTTGATGTGTTCCATGTCTATACGCTACTCCTGTCTGGCCCTAGGTTCTTTCCCCAGTTAGTAGTGTTGATGTGTTCCATGTCTATATGCTACTCCTGTCTGGCCCTAGGTTCTTTCCCCAGTTAGTATTGTTGATGTGTTCCATGTCTATATGCTACTCCTGTCTGGCCCTAGGTTCTTTCCCCAGTTAGTAGTGTTGATGTGTTCCATGTCTATATGCTACTCCTGTCTGGCCCTAGGTTCTCTCCCAGTTAGTATTGTTGATGTGTTCCATGTCTATACGCTACTCCTGTCTGGCCCTAGGTTCTTTCCCCAGTCAGTATTGTTGATGTGTTCCATGTCTATACGCTACTCCTGTCTGGCCCTAGGTTCTTTCCCCAGTTAGTATTGTTGATGTGTTCCATGTCTATATGCTACTCCTGTCTGGCCCTAGGTTCTCTCCCCAGTTAGTATTGTTGATGTGTTCCATGTCTATACGCTACTCCTGTCTGGCCCTAGGTTCTTTCCCCAGTTAGTAGTGTTGATGTGTTCCATGTCTATATGCTACTCCTGTCTGGCCCTAGGTTCTCTCCCCAGTTAGTATTGTTGATGTGTTCCATGTCTATACGCTACTCCTGTCTGGCCCTAGGTTCTCTCCCCAGTTAGTAGTGTTGATGTGTTCCATGTCTATATGCTACTCCTGTCTGGCCCTAGGTTCTTTCCCCAGTTAGTATTGTTGATGTGTTCCATGTCTATACGCTACTCCTGTCTGGCCCTAGGTTCTCTCCCCCAGTTAGTAGTGTTGATGTGTTCCATGTCTATATGCTACTCCTGTCTGGCCCTAGGTTCTTTCCCCAGTTAGTATTGTTGATGTGTTCCATGTCTATATGTTACTCCTGTCTGGCCCTAGGTTCTTTCCCCAGTTAGTATTGGGTGGGCTATTTACCAATAGATTATGTACAGCTGCAGCGATCGGTTAGCTGCTCAGATAGCTGATGTTTGAAGTTGGTGAGTGAGATAAAAGTCTCCATCTTCAGCGATTTTTGCAATTCGTTCCTGTCACAGGCAGCAGAGTACTGGAACGAAAGGCGGCCGAATGAGGTGTTGGCTTTAGGGATGATCAGTGAGATACACCTGCTGGAGTGCGTGCTACGGATGGGTGTTGCCATCTTGACCAGTGAACTGAGATAAGGCGGAGCTTTACCTAGCATGGCCTTGTAGATGACCTGGAGCCAGTGGGTCTGGCGACGAATATGTAGCGAGGGCCAGCCGACTAGAGCATACAAGTCGCAGTGGTGGGTAGCATAAGGTGCTTTAGTGACTAAATGGATGGCACTGTGATAAACTGCATCCAGTTTGCTGAGTAGAGTGTTGGAAGCGATTTTGTAGATGACATCGCCGAAGTCGAGGATCGGTAGGATAGTCAGTTTTACTAGGGTAAGCTTGGCAGCGTGAGTGAAGGAGGCTTTGTTGCGGAATAGAAAGCAGACTCTTGATTTGATTTTCGATTGGAGATGTTTGATATGGGTCTGGAAGGAGAGTTTGCAGTCTAGCCAGACACCTAGGTACTTATAGGTGTCCACATATTCAAGGTCGGAACCATCCAGTGTGGTGATGCTAGTCGGGCATGCGGGTGCAGGCAGCGATCGGTTGAAAAGCATGCATTTGGTTTTACTAGCGTTTAAGAGCAGTTGGAGGCCACGGAAGGAGTGTTGTATGGCATTGAAGCTCGTTTGGAGGTTAGATAGCATAGTGTCCAATGATGGGCCGAAAGTATATAGAATGGTGTCGTCTGCGTAGAGGTGGATCAGGGAATCGCCCGCAGCAAGACCAACATCATTGATATATACAGAGAAAAGAGTCGGCCCGAGAATTGAACCCTGTGGCACCCCCATAGAGACTGCCAGAGGACCGGACAGCATGCCCTCCGATTTGACACACTGAACTCTGTCTGCAAAGTAATTGGTGAACCAGGCAAGGCAGTCATCCGAAAAACCGAGGCTACTGAGTCTGCCGATAAGAATCTGGTGATTGACAGAGTCGAAAGCCTTGGCAAGGTCGATGAAGACGGCTGCACAGTACTGTCTTTTATCGATGGTGGTTATGATGTCGTTTAGTACCTTGAGTGTGGCTGAGGTGCACCCGTGACCGGCTCGGAAACCAGATTGCATAGCGGAAAAGGTACGGTGGGATTCGAGATGGTCAGTGACCTGTTGTCAGTGACCTGTTGACTTGGCTTTCGAAGACCTTAGATAGGCAGGGCAGAATGGATATAGGTCTGTAACAGTTTGGGTCCAGGGTGTCTCCCCCTTTGAAGAGGGGGATGACTGCAGCAGCTTTCCAATCCTTGGGATCTTAGACGATATGAAAGAGAGGTTGAACAGGCTGGTAATAGGGGTTGCGACAATGGCGGCGGATAGTTTCAGAAATAGAGGGTCCAGATTGTCAAGCCCAGCTGATTTATACGGGTCCAGGTTTTGCAGCTCTTTCAGAACATCTGTTATCTGGATTTGGGTAAAGGAGAACCTGGAGAGGCTTGGGCGAGGAGCTGCGGGTGGGGCCAGAGCTGTTGGCCGAGGTAGGAGTTGCCAGGCGGAAGGCATGGCCAGCCGTTGAGAAATGCTTGTTGAAGTTTTCGATAATCATTGATTTATCGGTGGTGACCGTGTTCCCTAGCCTCAGTGCAGTGGGCAGCTGTTCTCCATGGACTTCACAGTGTCCCAGAAATGTTGGGAGTTGGAGCTACAGGATGCAAACTTCTGCCTGAAGAAGCTGGCCTTAGCTTTACTGACTGACTGCGTGTATTGGTTCCTGACTTCCCTGAACAGTTGCATATCGCGGGGACTGTTCGATGCTATTGCAGTCCGCCACAGGATGTTTTTGTGCTGGTCGAGGGCAGTCAGGTCTGGAGTGAACCAAGGGCTGTATCTGTTCTTAGTTCTGCATTTTTGAACGGAGCATGCTTATCTAAATTGGTGAGGAAGTTACTCTTAAAGAATGACCAGGCATCCTCAACTGACGGGATGAGGTCAATGTTCTTCCAGGATACCCGGGCCAGGTCGATTAGAAAGGCCTGCTCACAGAAGTGTTTTAGGTAGCGTTTGACAGTGATGAGGGGTGGTCGTTTGACTGCGGCACCGTAGCGGATACAGGCAATGAGGCAGTGGTCGCTGAGATCCTGGTTGAAGACAGCGGAGGTGTATTTGGAGGGCAAGTTGGTCAGGATGACGTCTATGAGGGTGCCCTTGCTTACAGAGTTAGGCTTGTACCTGGTGGGTTCCTTGATGATTTGTGTGAGATTGAGGGCATCTAGCTTAGATTGTAGGACTGCCGGGGTGTTAAGCATATCCCAGTTTAGGTCACCTAACAGAACAAACTCTGAAGCTAGATGGGGGCAATCAATTCACAAATGGTGTCCAGGGCACAGCTGGGAGCTGAGGGTGGTCGGTAGCAGGCGGCAACAATTAGAGACTTATTTCTGGAGAGAGTCATTTTCAGAAATAGTAGTTCGAACTGTTTGGGTATGGACCTGGAAAGTATGACATTACTTTGCAGGCTATCTCTGCAGTAGACTGCAACTCCTCCCCTTTGGCAGTTCTATCTTGACGGAAGATGTTATAGTTGGGTATGGAAATCTCTGAATTTTGGTGGCCTTCCTGAGCCAGGATTCAGACACGGCAAGGACATCAGGGTTAGCAGAGTGTGCTAAAGCAGTGAGTAAAACAAACTTAGGGAGGAGGCTTCTGATGTTGACATGCATGAAACCAAGACTTTTCGATCACAGAAGTCAACAAATGAGGGTGCCTGGGGACATGCAGGGCCTGGGTTTACCTCCACATCACCCGCGGAACAGAGAAGGAGTAGTATGAGGGTGCGGCTAAAGGCTTTCAAAACTGGTCGCCTCGAGCGTTGGGGACAGAGATTAAGAGGAGCAGGTTTCTGGGCATGGTAGAATATATTCGGGGCATAATGCGCAGACAGGGGTATGGTGGGGTGCGGGTACGGCGGACGTAAGCCCAGGCACTGGGTGATGATGAGAGAGGTTTTATCTCTGGACATGCTGGTTGTAATGGGTGAGGTCACCGCATATGTGGGAGGTGGGACAAAGGAGGTATCAGGGGTATGAGGAGTGGGACTAGGGGCTCCATAGTGAACTAAAACAATGATAACTAACCTGAGCAACAGTATACAAGGCATATTGACATTTGAGAGAGACATACAGCGAGGCATACAGTAATCACAGGTGTTGAATTGGGAAAGCTAGCTAAAACAGTGGGTGAGACAACAGCTAATCAGCTAGCATAACAACAGCAGGTAAAATGGCATTGACTAGGCAACAGGGCCGACAGATAAATCAAACAAGCAGAATGGAGTACCGTGATTAATGGACAGTCCAGCGTGCATCAGCTATGTAGCCAAGTGATCAGAGTCCAGGGGCAGCGGTGGATGGGGCAGGGGGGCTGGACTGGCGAGTGTTATCCAGGTTAAAAAAACTAACAATGACTAAGTAGCTTGTAGCTAGTTAGCTGGTTCACTTCTGGAGGTTCTTGAGTGTGTTCTAAAAATTTAAAATAATAGCGATTCCGTATCACATTGGGTGAGGCAGGTTTCCTGAAGGTATAAACAAATTTTAAAAATCGGGAAGAGATAGAAAGTACATATGGGCCACTGCGATGCAGACGGTTAGCAGGCCTGTGCTAACAAGCTAACAGATTAGCAGGCTGGGGTAAACAAGGTAGTAGTTAGCGGACCTGGGCTAAACAAGTTAGCAGTTAGCATGCTGAATTAGCAAGCAAGGAGATAGCGAGGGCTAGAGAGTTAGCCTTTGGAGGACGTCGCGATGGGGTGAGTCAGTTTATTCCTCTTCATGCAGTGACATCGATAGACTGGTCGTGGATCCGGGTATAGAAGCCCAGGAGTATGCTAGGAACAGAGGAGCTCTGGCCGGGCTAGCTTCAAGCTACGTGGGTGGAAACGCTAGCCAGGAGTAATCAACCATGGTTGCTGTTTAGCTCGATAGCTAGTTGTGAAGATCCAGCTGAAAAAATGTTCCGTTTGCGGAGGGAATCCGGGGATAAAAAATAAATAGGTCCGTTATGCTCTGGTTAGCGTCGCGTTGTTCGAACTGGCGAGAGCTTTCCGAGCTAAAGGTTAGCTGATGTCCGGTTAGCTGAAGACCGCTAGCATAGCTGGTGGTTAGCTGGCTAGCTTCAGTTGAGGGGTTCCGGTTCCGAAGTAAATATAAATACTTTAGGAAAAGTAGCTACATTGGGTGAGGTGGATTGCAGGAGAGTATTTGGAAGCTTAGGTTAAGCAAAATGTTTTTAAAGATATGCGAAGAAAAATATCTAAAACGAAAAAGAGACGATATTTACAGATATTTACAGAGAGACGATACGACAGGACGACTTACTGCTACGCCATCTTGGATTAAGATGGCTACCTCCATCCTCCTGCTATGTTCTCCCTAGGGGTTGACAGGGGGACGTTGTTTTATGCACGTCAGCCCCCATTTTGCAGGCGCTGTATGGCTTACGGCCACATCTTCGCCTCGTGCAGCACAAGAAAATGCAGATTTTGTGGATCTGGGGAGCACGAGGCGAAGGATTGTGACAAGCCTAAGGCGTGCCATGGGTGTGGCTCGTCAGCACACCTGTGGCGAGGGTGCCCGGCTCGTCAGAGGTCATACGCGTCTGCGGCTGGGGGGGAGCAGAGAAGGGGAAAGAAGCACGCCTCATGACCAGAGTACAGGTCCAGAGGGGAAGGAGGACTTGAGCCCAAGGACCGTGCCCCAGGACGACATGACATGATGACTCCTTGCTGTCCCCAGTCCACCTGACTGTGCTGCTGCTCCAGTTTAAACTGTTCTGCCTTGTTATTATTCGACCATGCTGGTCATTTATGAACATTTGAACATCTTGGCCATGTTCTGTTATAATCTCCACCCGGCACAGCCAGAAGAGGACTGGCCACCCCACATAGCCTGGTTCCTCTCTAGGTTTCTTCCTATGTTTTGGCCTTTCTAGGGAGTTTTTCCAAGCCACCGTGCTTCTACACCTGCATTGCTTGCTGTTTGGGGTTTTAGGCTGGGTTTCTGTACAGCACTTTGAGATATCAGCTGATGTACGAAGGGCTATATAAATAAAATTTGATTGATTGAATTTGATTGAAGGCCGCAAGGAAGGAGGAGGAGCAAGAAGCGGCGGATGGTAGAGAGAAGGAAACGGAAGGCACGGGAGAACCAGGAAAAGCGGCGGAAGAGGGCAACCGAGTGGAGGAGCATGAGAGAGAAGAAAGCGAGGGAGGGGTGGTGGAGAAGGAGACGGTGGAAGAGCAAGTGGAGTGGGGGGAAAGTGCCCTGGTGGAAGAGATGAGCGGTATGGTGGAGGAGCTGGCAGGGGGGAGGGTGGTATCTCTCCACTGCCGCCATCACCAAAGAAGAGAGTGAAGAGGAGGGTGCGATTGGCCGACAGTGAGAGAGAGGGGATGGCCATGAGAGCGATGGGGGTGGGAGAAACCTCTGGGTTGCTGCTGGTTTCCCCAGGCCCTCAACTTCTGTTGGGTGGGGACACACCTAACAAGACCCAGGACTGGGTACAGGAGGAGGTGGGGAGTTTTTTGTTTGGGGACTCAGCCTCCCCTATTTTTTTCCAAACCTGCTGCAGCGCTGGGGAGGGGGAGGAGTGTTGAAGTAGACCCAGGGTGCAGGGCTGGAGCCAAACACTATTCCTGCATCCTGGGTTGGCGAGATGGAGGAAGAGACGTCGGGAGTACGGATGGTGTTATCACCAGTAGATATGGAGCAGGGAGCATCGGGTGAGTCTCCTGTTTTTTTTTTTTCTGTCTGGGTTTAGTATTTGAGTGTATTACATGTTTTTATTTTATTCTTTCATGGGGTCTAATTTTACTTTTGTTAGTTTAAATGTAAGGGGTTTAAGGGATTTTGTTAAGAGGAGGGCGGTTTTTAGTTATTTGGAGGGTGTGGGGTTTGATTTTTGTTTTTTACAGGAGGTTCACCTGAGGGATGGCGGGGATGTTAGTAGGTTTAAGAGGGAGTGGGACAAGGGGGAGTCGGTTTGGGGTATTGGGGGGGTGCACTCATCGGGGGTAGGGATTTTGTGTGGGCACAGGGAGGTAAAAGTGGAGGGTTATTTTGTGGTGATACAGGGAGGGTTATAGGGGTGGATGTTACGATAAGGGATTGTAAATGTAGATTAGTGGTGGTGTATGGACCACAGGTGGTGGCAGACAGGAGGGAGATGGTGGACTGTCTGGCGCCCCTGTGTGTCACAAATAGGAAATTAGTGATAGGGGGATTTTAATACAGATCTAGGAATAGGGGGATAGCAGTGCAGGTGCCATCTCTGGGCTAATGGCTTGCCATGGTCTGGTTGATGGTGGCCTGCACACTACTCCGGCAATGGTCGGTCCTACATGGCGCAACTCCAGGGGGTGGCGCGGAGGCGCAACTATATTTTTGTACCCAGGTCTTTGGGTAAGTTGTCTGGGCGGCTGTTGCCTGTTTTCTTTTCGGATCACGACGGGGTGCTCCTGCAGGTGGGGTCACCAGTCTGCCTCTTTGGTAGGGGGTACTGGAAGTTAGATCGGGATGTGCTGGAGGAGCAGGCTTTTGTTGACGGGTTTTATGGGTTCTTTTGGTTGCTTGAAGGCCTCCGGTCCATGTGCGAGGGGTGTTAGAGTGGTGGGAATTAGTTAAGGTGAGGATTAGGCTTTTATAATAGGGTATTGCAAGAGGAAAAAAAGGGAGGAGAGGAGGGAGGTGGATCGTATCCAAAGGTTAATTGAACTCGAGTACGAGGCAGGCAACCTCGGCGGGTCGATTGACTGGGATAGATCCACAACCCTAAAGGCGCAGCTCAGGGAGTTGCAGGAGCGGAAGGCTCAAGCTTTCCTGGAGCGTGCGCATAGTGGCTTTCCAGAACACAATGAGACTTGTTCTGCTATGTTATTTGATTCGGTTAGGGCCAGACAGAGTAGGAAGGTAATGCATGGCGTTAAGGAAGAAAATGGTAGTATAGTTAGAGAACCAGAGGATATGGTCAGGGTGACAACTGATCATTTCCAAGGTTTATTTAAGGAAAGGGAAATAGATGTAGAGCAGGGAAATGTGTTTTTAGAACACTTGTCCCGGCGGTTGCCAGAGGACATTAGAGACGTGATGGAGGCCCAGATCTCACTAGAAGAGGTTGAGAGCGCTCTTAGGAGGATGGGAAAAGGGAAGGTGCCTGGGATGGATGGGCTGCCGGCTGAGTTTTACCTCAAGTTTTGGGGTATACTTGGACCAGTGGTCTTCAAGGTCTTGAAGGCCATCCTTGAGACGGGGGTCCCGGGGGGATCAATGGCAGTTGGTGTGCTGTCACTTTTATATAAGAAGGGGGAAGTAACATACCTTGGCAACTGGAGGCCGTTGACCATGCTGTGTGTAGATTACAAGCTACTTGCAAAGGTTTTAGCAGACCGGTTGCGCACAGCCCTTCCCTATGTCGTCCATGAGGATCAGACGTGCGGGGTAGAGGGCCGCTCTATTAGATGGAACCTACAGTTAATCAGGGACTCCATCGCTTGGGTTGAAGATAGAGGACTGCCTTTTGTTAGGGCAGTGGTCCCGTGGTGGGAACATATATCAGCGGAAATTTCAAGTACGCCACGTATAGTTTTTGATAAAACTCTAACTTTCATTAAAATGCACATACAATATACTGAATTAAAGCTACACTCGTTGTGAATCTAGTTACCGAGTCAGATTTGTAAAATGCTTTTCGGCGAAAGCATGAGAAGCTATTATCTGATAGCATGTATCCCCCAAATACTGCACCGTCACCTAACGACAGATTTTGCGATAGCCGGGGGCTACTCAGAACGCAGAAATAAAATATAAAACATTCATTACCTTTGACGAGCTTCTTTCTTGGCACTCCTAGATGTCCCATAAACATAATTTTGGGTCTTTTTTCGATTAAATCGGTCCATATATAGCCTAGATATCGATCTATGAACACTGTGTTTGTAAGTCGCTCTGGATAAGAGCGTCTGCTAAATGACTTAAATGTAAATGTAAATGTAAATGTGTGAACAACGGAAAAAAATAGCGTTTTAGACCGTAATGTCATTTTTTATAATTAAAAAAGTTGACGATAAACTTTCACAAAACACTTCGAAATACTTTTGTAATGCAACTTTAGGTATTAGTACACGTTAATAAGTGATACAATTGATCACGAGGCGATGTATATTCTATAGCTGTCAATTCTATAGGTGTCCTTCATGAAATACTGTCCGAAGAAATCTCAACCAAAACATCCGGTCGGTGACCGGAGGGAATCGGTTCCCTTGATTCGGTTTGACCAAACATCAAAGCCTAGGCAAATGACAAGACTCTAGACATTGTGTGGAAGCTGTAGGTACTGCAACCTCAGCCCCATTTAATCCGGTTCACCTTTAACAATTCCTGGAAGTCGCGCATGGATATTGTTTTCCATTTTCAGTAATCAGATTTTCCTGCGCTTTTCGATGAAACGCACGTTCTGTTATAGTCACAGCCGTGATTTAACCCGTTTTAGAAACGTCTGAGTGTTTTCTATCCACACATACTAATCATATGCATATACTATATTCCTGGCATGAATAGCAAGGCGCTGAAATGTTGCGCAATTTTTAACAAAAAGCTGCGAAAAGCTGCTTAAATTCTCAACTTCCCTAACAGGTTTGGTAGCAGCGCTAGATCAGGCGAAAGCCTTTGATCGAATGAATAGATCCTTTTATTCAGAGTGTTAGGTCGATTAGGATTTGGGAGAATTTCATAGGATGGATTCGTACATTATATGTCGGAGCGGGGTGCAGAGTTATTGTAAATAGTCACTTGGGTGATGTTTTGACCTCTCGTCTGGGGTCAGGCAGGGTGCCCACTCTCGGCTCTCCTCTTCGTTCTGTACAGGGAGCCTCTGGGGGCTGCCATTAGGGCAGACACAGGGGTGGAAGGCTTGTTGATCCCTGGAAGTGGTGGGCTGCGTGTTAAGATGACGCAGTACGCCGACGACACTTCCTTGCTGCTGTGCAAGGAGTCGTGCCTGACAAGGTCCCTTGCCATCTTTGGGGATTTCACCCGAGCGTCGGGAGCGGTTCTGAACCATGCAAAGTCTTCCGTCAAGTTTTTCGGAAGATGGCGCGGTAGAACGGATGTGCCCGGGGGGTTATCTCTCTGTGAAGGGGCCCTGAGGATTCTCGGGGTCCATTTTGAGACCTCCGGCTCAGCGACGCTAAACTGGAACATGCGTATCTCAGTGGTACAGAGGAAGCTAGCAATGTGGAAGGCTTGGTATTTGTCTTTTATGGGCAAAGTCCTGGTCCTAAAGGTGGATGTGTTGCCATCTCTTTTGTATTTGGCATACATCTACCCATTGCCGGCTTGTCTGAGGAGGCCTCTAGTGAGGCTTGTGTTTCAGTTCATGTGGAGTGGCAGGTGCGAGTGGGTCGCCAGGGCACGCATGCTCTGTCCCATCGGGGAGGGAGGTAGGGGGGTACCACAATTCCCCCTCAAGCTGGACGCAATTTTAGTTTCTTTCTTGTTAACGGAGCTTGCTCATCCAGTGATACACCCGTCCGGTTGCCTCCTGCGGGTGTTCTTCTCGTATCAGGCGAGAAGCGTAATGGTGTGGTCTAACATGGGTCCTCGGGCTGAACAGCTGCCGTGGCACTTTGGTCATGCGGCCAAGTTGCTGCGTGCGCACCCTGAGGTTGAAGTTGCCCGAGTAGGTTTAGATCACAGGGACCTGTACGAGGAGGTCAGAAAGGCAGGGAGTCCGGCGCCTGTAGTGGGCATCTCGGAAGTGGTCTGGGAGGGAGTGCAGGCGCGGGGTCTGGACAACAGGCTCAAGGACCTGAATTGGTTGAGCCTCCATAAGTGCTTGCCGGGACGTTCCATCATGTACCGGTAAAGTTTGGTGCAATCCCCACCTGTCCAAGATCCTCTTGTTGCAGGGAGGAGACTGTGCGCCATGTCTTTTGGGACTGTGCATTTGCCGGAGTAGTATCGGCTAGGGCACGGTGTTGTTAGGTTTGGTAAGGGGGAATTTTATATTGACGTGGGCAAGGTTAGAGAGAGGTGTAGGGAGAGCAAGAGGGACGGATAGGGACAGGTTTCTGCTCTGACTTCTCATGAGTCTCTTTAAACGGGGGCTGTGGGAAGCCAGGCAGAACATGGCGAAGACAGGGAGAGATTGGGGGGTGGAAGGGATAGTGAGGAGGGTGAAGGGAGATTTGAGGGGAGGATGAAGAGGGAGGAGAGGAAGTGGGGGCAGCATGCTGCTCGGGAGAGGTGGAAGGGGGATTTAGGGCTGGGTGTCATTTAGATTTGTAAGGGGATAGATTAGGGACGGGAAGATAGGGAAAGGTAGTTTGTATGGTGACGGGGAGGGAAGATGCTCCCCTGAGGTTTTGTTTGGGGTTTTTGTTTAGTTAAATTAAAATAACATTATTGGAGTATGTATGAAAATTATGAGTTGTAAAGAATGAATGGTATTGAAGGTAATAAATTATTTTTTTTTTTTTTAAAACAAGGCTGTTTCGGTTTTTCACGTTTTGTATTGTTTGTTATCATCTTTATTAAAGATGTATCGAGATAACCAAGCTGCATTTTGGTCCTCCTCTCCTTCGACGAAAGAAAACCTTAACAGAATCACCCACCACAACAGGACCAAGCGGCGTGGTGACAGGCAACGGCAGCAGGAGCAGCGAAATCCAGATTTCTGGACATGGGAGGAAATCTTGGATGGTAAGGGACCCTGGGCACAGCCAGGAGAATATCGCCGCCCCAAAGAAGAGCTGGAGTCGGCGAAGGCGGAGAGGCGCTGGTTTGAGGTGGCAGCACGGTGACGCGGATGGAAGCCGACAGTCAGCCCCCAGCCCCGACAGTCACACAGGGAGTATGGCGAAGCCAGGTAGGAGACCTGCGCCAACTTCCTGTGCTTACCGGGCGCTGGAGAGACCGGATCAGGCACCGTGTTAAGCTGTGGAGCGCACGATGTCTCCAGTGCGGGTGCATAGCCCGGTGCGGTACATACCAGCTCCTCGTGTCGGCCGGGCTAAAGTGGGCATTGAGCCAAGTGTCATGAAGCCGGCTCTACGCATCTGGTCTCCAGTGCGTCTCTTTGGGCCAGCTTACATGGCACCAGCCTTGCGCACGGTGTCCCCGGTTCACCTGCATAGCCCAGTGCGGGCTATTCCACCTCGCTGCACTGGCAGGGCGACCGGGAGCATTCAACCAGGTAAGGTTGGGCAGGCTCGGTGCTCAAGAGCTCCAGTGCGCCTGCACGGTCCGGTCTATCCAGTACCACCTCCACGCACCAGCCCTCCGGTGGCAGCTCCCCGCACCAGGCTTCCTGTGCGTGTCCTCGGCCCAGTACCACCAGTTCCAGGACCACGCACCAGGCCTACAGTGCGCTTCGCCTGTCCAGCGCTGCCAGAGCCTTCCTCCTCTCCAGCGCTGTCGAGTCTCCCGCCTGTCCAGCGCTGCCAGAGCCTTCCTCCTGTCCAGTGCTGCCGGAGTCTCCCGCCTGTTCAGCGCTGCCAGAGCTTTCAGTCTGCAAGGATCCGCCAGAGCTGTCAGTCTGCAAGGAGCTGTCAGTCTGCAAGGAGCTGTCAGTCTGCAAGGAGCTGCCAGAGATGCCAGTCTGCAAGGATCTGCCAGAGCTGCCAGTCTGCAAGGAGCCGCCAGAGCTGCCAGTCTGCAAGGAGCCGCCAGAGCCGCCAGTCAGCATGAAACAGCCAGAGCCGCCAGTCAGCATGGAGCAGCCAGAGCCGCCAGTCAGCATGGAGCAGCCAGAGCCGCCAGTCAGCATGGAGCAGCAAGAGACGCCAGTCTGCCAGGATCCGCCAGTCAGCCAGGATCTTCCAGATCCGCCAGTCATCCAGGATAGCCATTCAGCCAGGATCCGCCATTCAGCCAGGATCCACCAGTCAGCCAGGATCTGCCAGAGCTGCCAGTCAGCCAGGATCTGCCAGAGCCACCAGTCAGGCAGGATCTGCCAGAGTCATCAACCTGCCAGAGCTTCCTCTCAGTCCTGAGCTTCCTCTCAGTCCTGAGCTTCCTCTCAGTCCTGAGCTACCCCTCAGTACTGAGCTACCCCTCAGTCTTGCGCTACCCCTCAGTCTTGAGCTACCCCTCAGTCTTGAGCTACCCCTCAGTCTTGAGCTATCCCTCATTCCCGAGCTACCCCTTAGTCCCGAGCTACCCCACAGTCCCGAGCTACCTCAGTCCCGAGCTGTCCCTCAGTCCGGAGCTGCCCCTCAGTCCAGTGGGGCCCTTGGTTAGGGTTACTAGGCCAAGGTTGGCGGCGAGGGTCGCCAATCTAAGGACGCAATGGAAACGGACTAAGACTTTGTTGGAGTGGGGTCCACATCCCGCGCCGGAGCCCACCCGGACCCTCCCCAATGGCTTTAGGTGTACGGCCGGGAGTCCGCACCTTGGGGGGGGTTCTGTCACGCCCTGGTCTTAGTATTTTGTGTTTTCTTTATTATTTTGGTCAGGCCAGGGTGTGACATGGGTTATTTATTGTGGCGTGTTTTGTCTAGGGTTGTTTTGTAGGTTATGGGATTGTGGTTAGTGGGGTTGTCTAGAAAAGTCTATGGTTGCCTGGAGTGGTTCTCAATCAGAGACAGGTGTTTATCGTTGTCTCTGATTGGGAACCATATTTAGGCAGCGGTATTCTTTGAGTGTTTCGTGGGTGATTGTTCCTGTCTCTGTTTGTTTGCACCAGATAAGGCTGTTTCGGTTTTTCACGTTACGTTTAGTGTCTTTATTGAAGATGTATCGAGATAACCACGCTGCATTTTGGTCCTCTCCTTCGACGAAAGGAAACCTTAACAGGAGGGTTTAGCCGGTAGGGAAATCCTTGTCTCATCGCGCACTAGCGACTCCTGTGGTGTGCCGGGCGCAGTGCACGCTGAACAGGTCGCTAGGTGCACGGTGTTTCCTCCGACACATTGTTGCGGCTGGCTTCCCGGTTGGATGCACGCTGTGTTAAGAAGCAGTGCGGCTTGGTTGGGTTGTGTATCGGAGGACGCATGACTCTCGACCTTCGTCTCTCCCGAGCCCGTACGGGAGTTGTAGCGATGAGACAAAATAGTAACTACTATAAACAATTGGATACTACGAAATTGGGGGGAAAAAGGAGGTAAAATAAAATATATATATATATATTTTTAAACTAACATAAAAACACAACTACAATAATCTTGGTGTGGCGGTTGGTAGTGGACATTCCTGTCATATTCCTGGCATCTATGATGTTCTAAATAGCAGTGAGTAACAGCCCTCTCTGTGCTGGCTGTTAAATTCACAGATAAAGATCCTTTACCTGTCAACACCTGTATCTCTCGCTCTCCCTCTCTCTCCCTCCGTCTCTCTCCCTCTAGCCCTCTCTCTCCCTCCCTCTCTCTCCCTCCAGCCCTCTCTCTCCCTCTAGCCCTCTCTCTCCCTCTAGCCCTCTCTCTCCCTCCGTTTCTCTCCCTCTAGCCCTCTCTCTCCCTCCGTCTCTCTCCCTCCGTCTCTCTCTCCCTCTAGCACTCTCTCTCCCTCCGTCTCTCTCCCTCTAGCCCTCTCTCTCCCTCCGTCTCTCTCCCTCTAGCCCTCTCTCTCCTCTAGCCCTCTCTCTCCCTCCGTCTCTCTCCCTCGAGCACTCTCTCTCCCTCGAGCCCTCTCTCTGACTGGAGGGATGTTTACCCAAGACGTTCATCCGTGTTTCTCAAACTTTACATTTCTAAGTTGTTCGAAATTTCACATTTCTAATTGTTTAAGGTTAAGTTTAACTCTGCATTTTTAAGGTTAGGGATGAGTTTAAGCATTAACTCCGAAATGTTGGTATTAACCCTTACCTTAACTATTTTGAGTTAAGGTTAGAGAAAAGGCTGAAAACCAATATCTCGAAAACAACTTTCTTTCGCTGGATTCAAACTTGCAACTTTTGAAATTCAGTTTAGTTTCTATTAGTTTTCAGATCCACATAGTTTTTTAAGTTTTATAAAACATTTCAATTTGATATTTTTTAGTTTCAGTTTCAATGATTTGTGTTTTAAGGTCAATCCCAAACCTTAACCCTTACCTTAACCACATTGAGTTAATGCCAACAAAAATATATATATGTTTTAATATTACTGGATTCAAACTCGCAACCTTTGGAGCCAGTATTAACTGACACACATCCCCCATTCCAGTCCACAGTGCTCTAGCAAAACCAAAACCTACATTAAGGTGGCTGGTTAAAGTATGAAGTGTGAAGCAGTTCTGAATGTGCTTACAGGATGAGTTGAGACATTCAGTTTAACATTCAGACAATATAAAAAAAACATGGGCAAATGGAAGCACTATTATTAGAGGACAGTAGGATGCGTATTGAGAAACACCCCCACGGTTATCAGAGGACAGTAGGATGCGTATTGAGAAACACCCTCATGGTTATCAGAGGACAGTAGGATGCGTATTGAGAAACACCCTCGCGGTTATCAGAGGACAGTTGGATGCGTATTGAGAAACACCCTCGTGGTTATCAGAGGACAGTAAGATCACTGCACCTGTACATAGCCCATCTGTAAACAGCCCATCTATCTACCTACCTCATCCCCATACTGTATTTATTTATTTATCTTGCTCCTTTGCACCCCAGTATCTCTACTTGCACATTCATCTTCTGCACATCTACCATTCCAGTGTTTTAATTGCTATATTGTAATTACTTTGCCACCATGGCCTAGTTATTGCCTTAACTTCCTTATCTTACCTCATTTGCACTCACTGTATATATACTTTTAGTTTTATATTTTTTTCTACTGTATTATTGACTGTATGTTTGTTTTACTCCATGTGTAACTCTGTGTTGTTGTATGTGTCAAATTGCTATCCTTTATCTTGGCCAGGTCGCAGTTGTAAATGAGAACTTGTTCTCAACTACGCTACCTGGTTAAATAAAGGTGAAATAAAATAAAGTTGAATAGCTGATTCTAAGATCTGTATTTGATCATGTATATATTTTTGCTGTTTGTTCTTTGTTATAGAGTCAAAAAGATTGGGTACTGGTTAATAAATCTTCTTTGGGATCAGTGTCCATGGGAGAGCTGAGCTAATGTAGGCTAATGTGATTAGCATGAGGTTGTAAGTAACAAGAACATTTCCCAGGACATAGACATATCTGATATTGGCAGAAAGCTTAAATTATTGTTAATCTAACTGCACTTTCCAATGTATAGTAGCTATTACAGTGAAAGAAAACCATGCTATTGTTTGAGGAGAGTGCATTATTTTGAACATGAAAAGTTATTAATAAACATATTAGGCACATTTGGGAGGTCTTGATACAACATTTTAACAGAAATGCAATGGTTCATTGGATCAGTCGAAAACTTTGCACATACACTGCTGCCATCTAATGGACAAAACCTCAAATGCACCTGAGCTGGAATAATACATTATGGCCATTCTCTTGTATTTCAAAGATGATGGTACAAAAAAAATCCAAAAGAACGGTTGTTTTTTTCTTTGTGTTATCTCTTACCAGATCTATTCTGTTATATTCTCCTACAGTCCTTTCACATTACCACACATTTCAAAGTGTTTCCTTTCAAATGGTACCAAGAATATGCATATCCTTGCTTCGGGTTCTGAGCCTCAGGCAGTTAGATTTGGGTATGTCATTTTAGGTGAAAATTTAAATAAATGGGCGTCTCCTTCTTTATGCAGTTCCTTTGGCTTTGATGCCTCATGCTTGAATATTGCTCTGTTCAAGTAGACTGTGATTATGCTGTGGTCTGATAGGGGTGTCAGTGGGCTGACTGTTAACTGTGGTCTGATAGGGCTGACTGTTAGCTGTGGTCTGATAGGGCTGACTGTTAACTGTGGTCTGATAGGGGTGTCAGTGGGCTGACTGTTAACTGTGGTCTGATAGGGGTGTCAGTGGGCTGACTGTTAACTGTGGTCTGATAGGGGTGTCAGTGGGCTGACTGGTAACTGTGGTCTGATAGGGCTGACTGTTAACTGTGGTCTGATAGGGGTGTCAGTGGGCTGACTGTTAACTGTGGTCTGATAGGGCTGACTGTTAACTGTGGTCTGATAGGGGTGTCAGTGGGCTGACGGTTAACTGTGGTCTGATAGGGGTGTCAGTGGGCTGACTGTTAACTGTGGTCTGATAGGGGTGTCAGTGGGCTGACTGTTAACTGTGGTCTGATAGGGCTGACTGTTAACTGTGGTCTGATAGGGGTGTCAGTGGGCTGACTGTTAACTGTGGTCTGATAGGGGTGTCAGTGGGCTGACTGTTAACTGTGGTCTGATAGGGGTGTCAGTGGGCTGACTGTTAACTGTGGTCTGATAGGGGTGTCAGTGGGCTGACTGTTAACTGTGGTCTGATAGGGGTGTCAGTGGGCTGACTGTTAACTGTGGTCTGATAGGGCTGACTGTTAACTGTGGTCTGATAGGGGTGTCAGTGGGCTGACTGTTAACTGTGGTCTGATAGGGGTGTCAGTGGGCTGACTGTTAACTGTGGTCTGATAGGGGTGTCAGTGGGCTGACTGTTAACTGTGGTCTGATAGGGGTGTCAGTGGGGTGACTGTTAACTGTGGTCTGATAGGGGTGTCAGTGGGCTGACTGTTAACTGTGGTCTGATAGGGGTGTCAGTGGGGTGACTGTTAACTGTGGTCTGATAGGGGTGTCAGTGGGGTGACTGTTAACTGTGGTCTGATAGGGGTGTCAGTGGGCTGACTGTTAACTGTGGTCTGATAGGGGTGTCAGTGGGGTGACTGTTAACTGTGGTCTGATAGGGGTGTCAGTGGGCTGACTGTTAACTGTGGTCTGATAGGGCTGACTGTTAACTGTGGTCTGATAGGGGTGTCAGTGGGCTGACGGTTAACTGTGGTCTGATAGGGGTGTCAGTGGGCTGACTGTTAACTGTGGTCTGATAGGGGTGTCAGTGGGCTGACTGTTAACTGTGGTCTGATAGGGCTGACTGTTAACTGTGGTCTGATAGGGGTGTCAGTGGGCTGACTGTTAACTGTGGTCTGATAGGGCTGACTGTTAACTGTGGTCTGATAGGGGTGTCAGTGGGCTGACGGTTAACTGTGGTCTGATAGGGGTGTCAGTGGGCTGACTGTTAACTGTGGTCTGATAGGGGTGTCAGTGGGCTGACTGTTAACTGTGGTCTGATAGGGCTGACTGTTAACTGTGGTCTGATAGGGGTGTCAGTGGGCTGACTGTTAACTGTGGTCTGATAGGGGTGTCAGTGGGCTGACTGTTAACTGTGGTCTGATAGGGGTGTCAGTGGGCTGACTGTTAACTGTGGTCTGATAGGGGTGTCAGTGGGCTGACTGTTAACTGTGGTCTGATAGGGGTGTCAGTGGGCTGACTGTTAACTGTGGTCTGATAGGGCTGACTGTTAACTGTGGTCTGATAGGGCTGACTGTTAACTGTGGTCTGATAGGGGTGTCAGTGGGCTGACTGTTAACTGTGGTCTGATAGGGGTGTCAGTGGGCTGACTGTTAACTGTGGTCTGATAGGGGTGTCAGTGGGGTGACTGTTAACTGTGGTCTGATAGGGGTGTCAGTGGGCTGACTGTTAACTGTGGTCTGATAGGGGTGTCAGTGGGGTGACTGTTAACTGTGGTCTGATAGGGGTGTCAGTGGGGTGACTGTTAACTGTGGTCTGATAGGGGTGTCAGTGGGCTGACTGTTAACTGTGGTCTGATAGGGGTGTCAGTGGGGTGACTGTTAACTGTGGTCTGATAGGGGTGTCAGTGGGGTGACTGTTAACTGTGGTCTGATAGGGGTGTCAGTAGACTGACTGTTAACTGTGGTCTGATAGGGGTGACTGTTAACTGTGGTCTGACAGGGGTGTCAGTGGGGTGACTGTTAACTGTGGTCTGATAGGGGTGTCAGTGAGCTATAGGTGTACCTACCATAGGAGTCTGGGTTGTGGTCAGTGATAAAGTCATCTACAGTACTACTGCCAAAAAATGAGCTATAGATGTACCTACCGTAGGAGTCCCCTCAGCCTATCATTGACTATGTTCATACCCAGCATGCAACAGAGCTGCTGGAGTTGTGACCTGTTTTTGTTGGTTGTGTTGTAGTTGTGTCTAGGGGGGCATATGGGGGAGGGAATGGTGTTTCCTCCAGGTAGGTGTTTGTCCCCCTGTGTGCCGAGGGTGTCAGGTTCTTGTCCGGTTCTGGCATGTAAGGTCACCATAGACTAGTACATGTCTCTGGACCTGGAAATGGTTGATCTCCCCCTCTAGGACAGAGAAAATGTCATTGTTAAAGAATGGCGATTCTTTTGGGGGTGGATATAGGTAGCACACATGAGGACATTGTTCTCTGTTGAGATCATTTCCTTATTAATTTATAGCCAGATGTAAATTGTTCCTGTTTTAACATAGTGGGTTAGGTCTGCTCTATACCAAATTAGCATACCCCCTGAGTCTCTTCCCTGTTTCACACCTGGTAGTTTGGTGGATGGGACTACCAGCTCTCTGTAACCTAGAGGGCAACCAGTGGGTCCATCTCCTCTATACCACACACCTGGTAGTGTGGTGGATGGGACTACCAGCTCTCTGTAACCTAGAGGACAACCAGTGGGTCCATCTCCTCTATACCACCCACCTGGTAGTGTGGTGGATGGGACTAGCAGCTCTCTGTAACCTAGAGGACAACCAGTGGGTCCATCTCCTCTATACCACCCACCTGGTAGTGTGGTGGATGGGACTACCAGCTCTCTGACCTACAGGGCAACCAGTGGGTCCATCTCCTCTATACCACCCACCTGGTAGTGTGGTGGATGGGACTACCAGCTCTCTGTAACCTAGAGGACAACCAGTGGGTCCGTCTCCTCTATACCACCCACCTGGTAGTGTGGTGGATGGGACTACCAGCTCTCTGTAACCTAGAGGACAACCAGTGGGTCCATCTCCTCTATACCACCCACCTGGTAGTGTGGTGGATGGGACTACCAGCTCTCTGAAACCTAGAGGACAACCAGTGGGTCCATCTCCTCTATACCACCCACCTGGTAGTGTGGTGGATGGGACTACCAGCTCTCTGTAACCTAGAGGGCAACCAGTGGGTCCGTCTCCTCTATACCACCCACCTGGTAGTGTGGTGGATGGGACTACCAGCTCTCTGAAACCTAGAGGGCAACCAGTGGGTCCATCTCCTCTATACCACCCACCTGGTAGTGTGGTGGATGGGACTACCAGCTCTCTGAAACCTAGAGGACAACCAGTGGGTCCGTCTCCTCTATACCACCCACCTGGTAGTGTGGTGGATGGGACTACCAGCTCTCTGACCTAGAGGACAACCAGTGGGTCCATCTCCTCTATACCACCCACCTGGTAGTGTGGTGGATGGGACTACCAGCTCTCTGTAACCTAGAGGACAACCAGTGGGTCTGTCTCCTTTATACCACCCACCTGGTAGTGTGGTGGATGGGACTACCAGCTCTCTGTAACCTAGAGGACAACCAGTGGGTCTGTCTCCTTTATACCACCCACCTGGTAGTGTGGTGGATGGGACTACCAGCTCTCTGTAACCTAGAGGACAACCAGTGCGTCCATTGCTCTGTTGCTCCTGTGTGAGGTGCTGGGGCTGCGGTTGAGGGTGATGGGAAAAGGCTCCTGGGAAAAGGTTGGGACTTCTGTCTTGTAGAGGTGAACCTGGTCAAAAAGGCTGAAAGCTGTCTCTCATCAATGTATTTCTCATGTGGAGCACAATCTCTGGCTTTGGTGTGTCCTCAGTGGGTTTGGGGGTGTTGTCAGGAGAGGTATGCGGTGCCAAGAGTGGGGGTCTGCTGTGTTAGTGGACCCTGTCTAGGTCGTCCTGCTGTGGTGTCAAAGCTGTGGTCGAGGTCTGAAGTTGGCTGTTCTGTTGGCTTCTCTCTGGGGATGGCTGGCTCTTTCATTGGTGGGTGATTATCGCCCCTCAGATTCCTCATCTCCTCTTTCAGTGTTGTTGTCTGGGCTGTGTGGTCCTCTGTTAGCTGGGCTGTGTGGTCCTCTGTTGTCTGGGCTGTGTGGTCCTCTGTTGTCTGGGCTGTGTGGTCCTCTGTTAGCTGGGCTGTGTGGTCCTCTGTTGTCTGGGCTGTGTGGTCCTCTGTTAGCTGGGCTGTGTGGTCCTCTGTTAGCTGGGCTGTGTGGTCCTCTGTTGTCTGGGCTGTGTGGTCCTCTGTTAGCTGGGCTGTGTGGTCCTGGGTTGTCTGGGCTGTGTGGTCCTGGGTTGTCTGGGCTGTGTGGTCCTGGGTTGTCTGGGCTGTGTGGTCCTGGGTTGTGTGGGCTGTATGGTTCTCTGTTGTCTGGGCTGTGTGGTCCTCTGTTAGCTGGGCTGTGTGGTCCTCTGTTAGCTGGGCTGTGTGGTCCTCTGTTAGCTGGGCTGTATGGTCCTCTGTTAGCTGGGCTGTGTGTTTCTCTCCCTCCTCCTTCAGTTCTTTCACCTTAGACCAGAGTGCATCCAGCACTCTCAGACAGCCATTAATCTCCATCTTCAGCCATCTGGGTACTGTAGAGGGAGTGGTGTTCTGGGCTGCCTCTGGGTACTAATATATACCTGGGCATTACTGACTACTGATATACACCTGGCCATTACTGACTACTGATATACACCTGGCCATTACTGACTACTGATATACACCTGGCCATTACTGACTACTGATATACACCTGGCCATTACTGACTACTGATATACACCTGGACATTACTGACTACTGATATACACCTGGACATTACCGACTACTGATATACACCTGGCCATTACTGACTACTGATACACACCTGGTCATTACTGACTACTGATACACACCTGGTCATTACTGACTACTGATATACACCTGGTCATTACTGACTACTGATACACACCTGGTCATTACTGACTACTGATATACACCTGGTCATTACTGACTACTGATATACACCTGGACATTACCGACTACTGATATACACCTGGCCATTACTGACTACTGATATACACCTGGCCATTACTGACTACTGATACACACCTGGTCATTACCGACTACTGATATACACCTGGCCATTACTGACTACTGATATACACCTGGCCATTACTGACTACTGATATACACCTGGACATTACTGACTACTGATATACACCTGGTCATTACCGACTACTGATACACACCTGGTCATTACTGACTACTGATACACACCTGGTCATTACTGACTACTGATATACACCTGGTCATTACTGACTACTGATACACACCTGGTCATTACTGACTACTGATATACACCTGGTCATTACTGACTACTGATATACACCTGGACATTACCGACTACTGATATACAGCTGGCCATTACTGACTACTGATATACACCTGGCCATTACTGACTACTGATACACACCTGGTCATTACCGACTACTGATATACACCTGGCCATTACTGACTACTGATATACACCTGGCCATTACTGACTACTGATATACACCTGGACATTACTGACTACTGATATACACCTGGTCATTACCGACTACTGATATACACCTGGACATTACTGACTACTGATATACACCTGGTCATTACCGACTACTGATATACACCTGGTCATTACTGACTACTGATATACACCTGGACATTACTGACTACTGATATACACCTGGTCATTACTGACTACTGATACACACCTGGACATTACTGACTACTGATATACACCTGGTCATTACCGACTACTGATATACACCTGGTCATTACTGACTACTGATATACACCTGGACATTACTGACTACTGATATACACCTGGTCATTACCGACTACTGATATACACCTGGTCATTACTGACTACTGATATACACCTGGACATTACTGACTACTGATATACACCTGGTCATTACTGACTACTGATACACACCTGGACATTACTGACTACTGATACACACCTGGTCATTACTGACTACTGATATACACCTGGCCATTACTGACTACTGATATACACCTGGCCATTACTGACTACTGATATACACCTGGTCATTACTGACTACTGATATACACCTGGCCATTACTGACTACTGATATACACCTGGTCATTACCGACTACTGATATACACCTGGCCATTACTGACTACTGATACACACCTGGTCATTACTGACTACTGATATACACCTGGCCATTACTGACTACTGATATACACCTGGCCATTACTGACTACTGATATACACCTGGTCATTACTGACTACTGATATACACCTGGCCATTACTGACTACTGATATACACCTGGTCATTACCGACTACTGATATACACCTGGCCATTACTGACTACTGATACACACCTGGTCATTACTGACTACTGATATACACCTGGCCATTACTGACTACTGATATACACCTGGTCATTACTGACTACTGATATACACCTGGCCATTACTGACTACTGATATACACCTGGTCATTACTGACTACTGATATACACCTGGCCATTACTGACTACTGATACACATCTAGTCATTACTGACTACTGATACACATCTAGTCATTACTGACTACTGATATACACCTGGCCATTACTGACTGCTGATATACACCTGGCCATTACTGACTACTGATACACACCTGGTCATTACCGACTACTGATATACACCTGGACATTACTGACTACTGATATACACCTGGTCATTACTGACTACTGATATACACCTGGCCATTACCGACTACTGATACACACCTGGACATTACAGACTACTGATATACACCTGGTCATTACTGACTACTGATACACACCTGGCCATTACTGACTACTGATATACACCTGGTCATT
This sequence comes from Oncorhynchus keta, assembly GCF_023373465.1. Taxonomy (NCBI): domain Eukaryota; kingdom Metazoa; phylum Chordata; class Actinopteri; order Salmoniformes; family Salmonidae; genus Oncorhynchus; species Oncorhynchus keta. The sequence continues at coordinate 85,746,873 of NC_068439.1, read as the reverse complement.
ACTGACTACTGATATACACCTGGCCATTACTGACTACTGATATACACCTGGTCATTACTGACTACTGATATACACCTGGCCATTACTGACTACTGATATACACCTGGTCATTACTGACTACTGATACACACCTGGCCATTACTGACTACTGATATACACCTGGCCATTACTGACTACTGATATACACCTGGCCATTACTGACTACTGATATACACCTGGCCATTACTGACTGCTGATATACACCTGGCCATTACTGACTACTGATATACACCTGGTCATTACTGACTACTGATATACACCTGGCCATTACTGACTACTGATATACACCTGGTCATTACTGACTACTGATACACACCTGGCCATTACTGACTACTGATATACACCTGGCCATTACTGACTACTGATATACACCTGGCCATTACTGACTACTGATATACACCTGGCCATTACTGACTGCTGATATACACCTGGCCATTACTGACTACTGATATACACCTGGTCATTACTGACTACTGATATACACCTGGACATTACTGACTACTGATACACATCTAGTCATTACTGACTACTGATACACATCTAGTCATTACTGACTACTGATACACATCTAGTCATTACTGACTACTGATATACACCTGGCCATTACTGACTGCTGATATACACCTGGCCATTACTGACTACTGATACACACCTGGTCATTACCGACTACTGATATACACCTGGACATTACTGACTACTGATATACACCTGGTCATTACTGACTACTGATATACACCTGGCCATTACCGACTACTGATACACACCTGGACATTACAGACTACTGATATACACCTGGTCATTACTGACTACTGATACACACCTGGCCATTACTGACTACTGATATACACCTGGTCATTACTGACTACTGATATACACCTGGCCATTACTGACTACTGATATACACCTGGTCATTACTGACTACTGATATACACCTGGCCATTACTGACTACTGATATACACCTGGTCATTACTGACTACTGATACACACCTGGCCATTACTGACTACTGATATACACCTGGCCATTACTGACTACTGATATACACCTGGCCATTACTGACTACTGATATACACCTGGCCATTACTGACTGCTGATATACACCTGGCCATTACTGACTACTGATATACACCTGGTCATTACTGACTACTGATATACACCTGGACATTACTGACTACTGATACACATCTAGTCATTACTGACTACTGATACACATCTAGTCATTACTGACTACTGATATACACCTGGTCATTACTGACTACTGATATACACCTGGCCATTACCGACTACTGATACACACCTGGACATTACAGACTACTGATATACACCTGGTCATTACTGACTACTGATACACACCTGGCCATTACTGACTACTGATATACACCTGGTCATTACTGACTACTGATATACACCTGGCCATTACTGACTACTGATATACACCTGGTCATTACTGACTACTGATATACACCTGGCCATTACTGACTACTGATATACACCTGGTCATTACTGACTACTGATACACACCTGGCCATTACTGACTACTGATATACACCTGGCCATTACTGACTACTGATATACACCTGGCCATTACTGACTACTGATATACACCTGGCCATTACTGACTGCTGATATACACCTGGCCATTACTGACTACTGATATACACCTGGTCATTACTGACTACTGATATACACCTGGACATTACTGACTACTGATACACATCTAGTCATTACTGACTACTGATACACATCTAGTCATTACTGACTACTGATACACATCTAGTCATTACTGACTACTGATACACATCTAGTCATTACTGACTACTGATACACATCTAGCCATTACTGACTACTGATAGTTGACCTGCCTCCTTCCCTTTCTACCTCTACTGATATACTCTGCTGCTAATGTATGCTGCATCACACACACACACACACACACACACACACACACACACACACACACACACACACACACACACACACACACACACACACACACACACACACACACACACACACACACACACACACACACACACACACACACACACACACACACTTCAACATGTTTTTAAGGAGAAGCTCTCCCTCCTTTCTCTAATGTCTTCCTCCTCCTCTCCAAGCCTGCATGCCATCATCATCAGGCTCACCTCCATGCTGCCATCAGTTACTGTAGAGGCATGCATCTCGTTCTCTCTCTCTATCCCTCTATCCCTCTATCCATCTCCCTCTCTCTCTCTCTCTCTCTCTCTCTCTCTCTCTCTCTCTCTCTCCCTCTCCCTCTATCCCTCTATCCATCTCCCTCTCTCTCTCTCTCTCTCTCTCTCTCTCTCTCCTCTATCCCTCTATCCATCTCCCTCTCTCTCTCTCTCTCTCTCTCTCTCTCTCTCTCTCTCTCATTGTGTGTTTATTGAACCTTAATTTAACCAGGCAAGTCAGTTAAGAACAAAGTCCTATTTTACAATGACGGCCTACCCCGGCCAAACCCTCCCCTAACCCGCACGGCGCTGGCCCAACTTTGCGCCGCCCAGACAGTCAGAGAGATGTGTTGATAAGGAGTGTTGCTGGCACCTGTCTGTGGTTGCCGAGGGCATTTTGTCAACCGGATACGGGTGGGTGGGGGGCGTGCTGACAGGAGCGCTGGACCGATACGTGATGCTGTTTTTATGAGGGGAGGTGTGTGTGTGTGGGGGGGTAATTGATTGCTCTGTTTCTGAGGTGGTGAGGGTTAAATAAAGGTTAAATAAAAAATAAATGTAAAGAACACACGTGGCTCCTAGACACCCAAACATTTAGAGTAAAAACAAGTAAATCAGATCTGAAATTGAATTTTTACTAAACAAAAAAAAAAATGAAACTAACATAAAAACGCAGCTATAATAAGACTGATCCTATAGACGTGTTATACACACAAACACACACACTACAGATACACGCACACACCCTGCAACAGATACCCTGCAACAGACACCCTGCAACAGACACCCTGCAACAGATACCCTGCAACAGAGACCCTGCAACAGAGACCCTGCAACAGAGACCCTGCAACAGATACCCTGCAACAGATACCCTGCAACACACACCCTGCAACAGACACCCTGCAACAGATACCCTGCAACAGAGACCCTGCAACAGACACCCTGCAACAGACACCCTGCAGCAGACACCCTGCAACAGATACCCTGCAACAGAGACCCTGCAACAGACACCCTGCAACAGACACCCTGCAGCAGACACCCTGCAACAGACACCCTGCAACAGATACCCTGCAACAGATACCCTGCAACAGATACCCTGCAACACACACCCTGCAACAGATACCCTGCAACACACACCCTGCAACACACACCCTGCAACAGACACCCTGCAACAGATACCCTGCAACAGAGACCCTGCAACAGACACCCTGCAACAGACACCCTGCAGCAGACACCCTGCAACAGATACCCTGCAACAGAGACCCTGCAACAGACACCCTGCAACAGACACCCTGCAGCAGACACCCTGCAACAGACACCCTGCAACAGATACCCTGCAACAGATACCCTGCAACAGATACCCTGCAACACACACCCTGCAACAGATACCCTGCAGCAGACACCCTGCAACAGACACCCTGCAACAGACACCCTGCAACAGATACCCTGCAACAGACACCCTGCAACAGATACCCTGCAACTGATACCCTGCAACAGACACCCTGCAACAGATACCCTGCAACAGACACACTGCAACCGATACCCTGCAACAGAGACCCTGCAACAGATACCCTGCAACTGATACCCTGCAACAGACACCCTGCAACAGATACCCTGCAACAGACACCCTGCAATAGATACCATGCAACAGACACCCTGCAATAGATACCCTGCAACAGATACCCTGCAACAGATACCCTGCAACAGATACCCTGCAACACACACCCTGCAACAGACACCCTGCAACAGACACCCTGCAACAGATACCCTGCAACACACACCCTGCAACAGACACCCTGCAACAGACACCCTGCAACACACACCCTGCAACAGACACCCTGCAACAGACACCCTGCAACAGATACCCTGCAACACACACCCTGCAACAGATACCCTGCAACAGATACCCTGCAACACACACCCTGCAACAGACACCCTGTAACAGACACCCTGCAACAGATACCCTGCAACAGACACCCTGCAACAGACACCCTGCAACAGATACCCTGCAACAGAGACCCTGCAACAGATACCCTGCAACAGAGACCCTGCAACAGAGACCCCGCAACAGACACCCTGCAACAGAGACCCTGCAACAGAGACCCTGCAACAGATACCCTGCAACAGATACCCTGCAACAGACACCCTGCAATAGATACCCTGCAACAGATACCCTGCAACAGACACCCTGCAACAGATACCCTGCAACAGATACCCTCCAACAGACACCCTGCAACAGACACCCTGCAACAGATACCCTGCAACAGACACCCTGCAACAGATACCCTGCAACAGATACCCTGCAACACACACCCTGCAACAGATACCCTGCAACAGAGACCCTGCAACAGAGACCCTGCAACTGATACCCTGCAACAGACACCCTGCAACAGATACCCTGCAACAGATACCCTGCAACAGATACCCTGCAACAGATACCCTGCAATAGAGACCCTGCAACACACACCCTGCAACAGACACCCTGCAACACACACCCTGCAACAGATACCCTGCAACACACACCCTGCAACACACACCCTGCAACACACACCCTGCAACAGACACCCTGCAACAGACACCCTGCAATAGAGACCCTGCAACACACACCCTGCAACACACACCCTGCAACAGATACCCTGCAACAGATACCCTGCAACACACACCCTGCAACACACACCCTGCAACAGAGACCCTGCAACTGATACCCTGCAACAGACACCCTGCAATAGAGACCCTGCAACACACACCCTGCAACACACACCCTGCAACAGATACCCTGCAACAGATACCCTGCAACACACACCCTGCAACAGATACCCTGCAACACACACCCTGCAACACACACCCTGCAACAGATACCCTGCAACAGATACCCTGCAACAGAGACCCTGAAACAGACACCCTGCAACAGAGACCCTGCAACTGATACCCTGCAACAGACACCCTGCAACAGATACCCTGCAACAGAGACCCTGCAACAGATACCCTGCAACAGATACCCTGCAACAGAGACCCTGCAACAGACACCCTGCAACAGAGACCCTGCAACTGATACCCTGCAACAGATACCCTGCAACAGATACCCTGCAACAGATACCCTGCAACAGATACCCTGCAACAGAGACCCTGCAACAGACACCCTGCAACAGAGACCCTGCAACTGATACCCTGCAACAGATACCCTGCAACAGACACCCTGCAACAGAGACACACATAAACATATACATTGACATTGGGAGTACATTATCAGATATAACCAGGGAGCTAAGCAGCTGGAGAGAGGAGCCAGTTATAAGAGTGATATAGGAGAGGAGAGGAAGAGAGGAGATGGGGAGGAGGGGGAGAGGGGAGGAGAGGGGAGGAGGGGAGAGGGGCTAGGAAGGGGAGAGGGGCTAGGAAGGGGAGAGGGGAGAGGGGAGGAGAGGGGGAAGACAGGGGAGAGGGGAGGAGGGAGGAGAGAGGGGGAGGAGAGGAAGTGGGAGGAGAGAGGGGTAGAAAGGGGAGAGGAGAGGAGGGAGGAGGAGAGGGGGGGAGAAGAAGGGGAGGAGAGAGGGGGTAGAAAGGGAAGAGGGGAGGAGAAGGGGTAGAAAGGGGAGAGGGGAGGAGAAGGGGTGGAAAAGGGAGAGGGGAGGAGGGAGGAGGGAGGAGGAGAGAGGGAAGGAGAGGAAGGGGAGGAGAGAGGGAGTAGAAAGGGGAGAGGGGAGTAGGGAGGAGGAGAGAGGGAAGGAGAGGAAGGGGGAGAAGAGAGGGAAGGTAATTAGGCGTATTAGGAGTTAATCCCTCTCCAGGTTGAACTCTAGAACTTCTAGGGGTCATGCCTAAAGCCTAAAGGTTACACAAAGATCTGGCTGCATGCATTAATGTTTCTACTGTAGGTGTGTGTGTGTGTGTGTGTGTGTGTGTGTGTGTGTGTGTGTGTGTGTGTGTGTGTGTGTGTGTGTGTGTGTGTGTGTGTGTGTGTGTGTGTGTGTGTGTGTGTGTGTGTGTGTGTGTGTGTGTGTGTACAGTATGCTCAGCACCAGATGGGTCAATATTGATGACCTGTTGGATTCTGATCAATAATATTGATCTGTAGATACAGTGGGATAGATCTACTGTATTCAACACACACGCACACACACACACACACACACACACACACACACACACACACACACACACACACACACACACACACACACACACACACACACACACACACACACACACACACACACACACACTCACACTCACACACATGGCTACTGTAGTCCAGGGGGAGGTGTGTGTGACCAGTGTTGAGCTCCACAGATTACCATCATTAGTCATTGGTGCTTGACTCCTCCCACTCTGTCCTGAGCTGCTCATTGGTGCCTTCTAGAAGTCTGATTAAATTAAAGATGTCTGTATGTCTCACACCAGGAGAAGGGAAAGAGGGGAAACCTAGTCAACTGAAATGTGTCTTCCACATTTACCAAGCCCTCTGAATCAGAGAGAAGGCTCAGTCTCTCGCTTTGGAATATTTCCCCGTATCCGGACATCCCAGCAGAGGGCTGGAATAATAAACAGTCTCTCTCTTCACGCACACAGACACACACACACAGACACACACAGATACACAGTCACATGGCTAGGGAATGGAGACAATGAGACACACTGAGATAGGGGGAAAATATTTGGTTTATTTTCTCCAGTCATAATTTGTAATAAAACGTTCCTTGAATTTGCAAAATTTGTGTTAATAGAAACTTGTCCTAAAGCCTGAAAAAAAAACAACTGAGGTCAAAAAGTGCAGAGCGTAACTTACATCATAAATCAATAAATCAATTGACAAGACGAACTGTGGCCAGTTCCATTCTCAGGGGTGTGGCTAGTTCCATTCTCAGGGGTGTGGCCAGTTCCATTCTCAGGGGTGTGGCCAGTTCCATTCTCAGGGGTGTGGCCAGTTCCATTCTCAGGGGTGTGGCTAGTTCCATTCTCAGGGGTGTGGCCAGTTCCATTCCTCGGGTGTGGCCAGTTACATTCTCAGGGGTGTGGCCAGTTACATTCTCAGGGGTGTGGCCAGTTCCATTCTCAGGGGTGTGGCTAGTTCCATTCTCAGGGGTGTGGCCAGTTCCATTCTCAGGGGTGTGTCCAGTTCCATTCTCAGGGGTGTGGCCAGTTCCATTCTCAGGGGTGGGGCCAGTTCCATTCTCAGGGGCGTGGCCAGTTCCATTCTCAGGGGCGTGGCCAGTTCCATTCTCAGTGGTGTGGCCAGTTCCATTCTCAGGGGTGTGGCCAGTTCGATTCTTAGGGGTGTGGCCAGTTCCATTCTCAGGGGTGTGGCCAGTTCCATTCTCAGGGGTGTGGCCAGTTCCATTATCGGGGGTGTGGCCAGTTCCATTCTCAGGGGTGTGGCCAGTTCCATTCTCAGGACGAAGTGGAGTTTTGCAGAGCATTAATTGTAAATACCTAATAACGTTCCTGGGTACAGATTTTATACTCAACAAAAATATCAATGCAACATGCAACCATTTCAAAAATGTTACTGAGTTACAGTTAATATAAAGAAATCAGTCAATTGAAATAAATAAATTAGGCCCTAATCTATGGATTTCACATGACTGGCAGGGGTGCAGCCGTGGGAGGGGCTGAGAGGGCATAGGCCCACCAAACCAGGTCTATCAACTGGTGAGCCAAGCCCAGACAATTAGTTTTGAGTTTTTCCCCACAAAAGGGCTTTATTACAGATAGAAATGCTCCTCAGGTTCATCAGCTGTCCGGGTGTCTGGTCTCAGATGATCCCGCTGGTCAAGAAGTCAGATGTGGAGGTCCTGGGCTGGCGTGGTTACACATGGTCTGTGGTTGTGAGGCCGGTTGGACGTACTGTCAAATTCTCTAAACGCATATTACCTCAAAACGATAGACATCTGTGGCATTGTGTTGTGTGACCAAATTACACATTTTAGACTTTTAATTGTCCCCAGCACAAGGTGCATCTGTGTGATGATCATGCTGTTTAATCAGCTTCTTGATAAGCCACACCTGTCAGGTGGATGGATTATATTTGCAAAGGAGAAATGTTCACTGACAGGGACGTAAATATGTGAGAGAAATAAGCTTTGTGTGCTTGTGGAACATTTCTGGGTATTTTTATTTCAGCTCCATGAAACATGGGACCAACACTTTATACATGTTGGGTTTACATTGTTGTTCCGTGTACATCCATCAAGTTATTTTAGCATTAGCAGTAGACAGTATCAATGTATGAAAGGTGTTATTTCAAGATGTGAAGGAAAAACTGTTTCCCCGCAGTTCCTCTGGAACCACACTTTAACAAAGGAAATCCGGACGGACCTTATCTGCCAGAACGCCAGCGGCTTCCATGGGCCTGATACCTGAGACATCGAGGGGGCTTCCATGGGCCTGATACCTGAGACATCAAGGGGGCTTCCATGGGCCTGATACCTGAGACATCGAGGGGGGGCCTGATACCTGAGACATCGAGGGGCTTACCTGAGACATGGGCCTGCATACCTGGGCCTGATACCTGAGACATCGAGGGGCTTCCATGCCTGAGACAGACATGGGCCTGATACCTGAGACATCGAGGGGGGGCCACAGACATGGGCCTGATACCTGAGACATCGAGGGGGCTTACCTGAGACCATGGGCCTGATACCTGAGACATCGAGGGGCTTCCATGGGCCTACCAGAGACATCGAGGGGCTTCCATGGGCCTGATACCTGAGACATCGAGGGGCTTGGGCCTGATACCTGAGACATGGGCCTGATACCTGAGACATCGAGGGGGCTTCCATGGGCCTGATACCTGAGACATCGAGGGGGCTTCCATGGGCCTGATACCTGAGACATCGAGGGGGCTTCCATGCCTGAGACAGACATGGGCCTGATACCTGAGACATCGAGGGGGCTTCCATGGGCCTGATACCTGAGACATCGAGGGGGCTTCCATGCCGCAGACATGGGCCTGATACCTGAGACATCGAGGGGGCTTCCATGGGCCTGATACCTGAGACATCGAGGGGGCTTCCATGGGCCTGATACCTGAGACATCGAGGGGGCTTCCATGGGCCTGATACCTGAGACATCGAGGGGCTTCCATGCCACAGACATGGGGGGCATTCCATGGGCCTGATACCTGAGACATCGAGGGGGCTTCCATGGGCCTGATACCTGAGACATCGAGGGGGCTTCCATGGGCCTGATACCTGAGACATCGAGGGGCTTCCATGGGCCTGATACCTGAGACATCGAGGGGGCTTCCATGGGCCTGATACCTGAGACATCGAGGGGGGGGCTTCTGAGACATGGGCCTGATACCTGAGAGACATGGGCCTGATACCTGAGACATCGAGGGGGCTTCCATGGGCCTGATACCTGAGACATCGAGGGGGCTTCCATGGGCCTGATACCTGAGACATCGAGGGGGCTTCCATGGGCCTGATACCTGAGACATCGAGGGGGCTTCCATGGGCCTGATACCTGAGACATCGAGGGGGCTTCCGTGGGCCTGATACCTGAGACATCGAGGGGGCTTCCATGGGCCTGATACCTGAGACATCGAGGGGGCTTCCATGGGCCTGATACCTGAGACATCGAGGGGGCTTCCATGGGCCTGATACCTGAGACATCGAGGGGGCTTCCATGGGCCTGATACCTGAGACATCGAGGGGGCTTCCAGGGGGCTTGAGACCATGGGCCTGATACCTGAGACATCGAGGGGCTTCCATGGGCCTGATACCTGAGACATCGAGGGGGCTTCCATGGGTCTGATACCTGAGACATCGAGGGGGCTTCCATGGGCCTGATACCTGAGACATCGAGGGGGCTTCCATGGGCCTGATACCTGAGACATCGAGGGGCTTCCATGGGCCTGATACCTGAGACATCGAGGGGGCTTCCATGGGCCTGATACCTGAGACATCGAGAGGGGCTTCCATGGGCCTGATACCTACTTCTGAGGGCCATACCTGAGACATCGGGGCTTCCATGGGCCTGATACCTGAGACATCGAGGGGGCTTCCATGGGCCTGATACCTGAGACATCGAGGGGCTTCCGTGGGCCTGATACCTGAGACATCGAGGGGGCTTCCATGGGCCTGATACCTGAGACATCGAGGGGGCTTCCGTGGGCCTGATACCTGAGACATCGAGGGGGCTTCCATGGGCCTGATACCTGAGACATCGAGGGGGCTTCCATGGGCCTGATACCTGAGACATCGAGGGGGCTTCCATGGGCCTGATACCCGAGACATCGAGGGGGCTTCCATGGGCCTGATACCTGAGACATCGAGGGAAACCGAAGACATAAAACTTTAACTGTTTGTAGATAATAATAATAATGGTCCAATTATAACATTAGATAATACCAGTTATGGTCCTTCTGTAGCTCAGTTGGTAGAGCATGGCGCTTGTAACGCCAGGGTAGTGGGTTCGATTCCCGCGACCACCCATACGTAGAATGTATGCACACATGACTGTAAGTCGCTTTGGATAAAAGCGTCTGCTAAATGGCATATATTATTATATTATCATATATATATTATTATTATTATATATAGTTATAACATTAGATAATACCAATTATAACATTAGATAATACCAGTTATAACATTAGATAATACCAATTATAACATTAGATAATACCAGTTATAACATTAGATAATACCAGTTAATACCAGTTATAACATTAGATAATACCAGTTATAACATTAGATAATACCAGTTATAACATTAGATAATACCAGTTATAACATTAGATAATACCAGTTATAACATTAGATAATACCAGTTATAACATTAGATAATACCAGTTATAACATTAGATAATACCAATTATAACATTAGATAATACCAATTATAACATTAGATAATACCAGTTATAACATTAGTTAATACCAGTTATAACATTAGATAATACCAATTATAACATTAGATAATACCAATTATAACATTAGATAATACCAATTATAACATTAGATAATACCAGTTATAACATTAGATAATACCAGTTATAACATTAGATAATACCAGTTAATACCAGTTATAACATTAGATAATACCAGTTATAACATTAGATAATACCAGTTATAACATTAGATAATACCAGTTAATACCAGTTATAACATTAGATAATACCAGTTATAACATTAGATAATACTAATTATAACATTAGATAATACCAGTTATAACATTAGATAATACCAGTTATAACATTAGATAATACCAGTTATAACATTAGATAATACTAATTATAACATTAGATAATACCAGTTATAACATTAGATAATACCAGTTATAACATTAGATAATACCAGTGACTATTACAGCTTAAACGTGTCGACTCAACACAGAGAAACGTAACTAATGTGAAAACGGGAAATGAGCATTTCTGCCATAAAGTTATGGATGGAAATGAGAAACAAAAGTGTTATTTCTACATTTTATGATGTGTGAAAAGTGACTGTTAAGGATATCTACAGGGTTTTTTACCGTGGTCCGCTGTGTGGCCGTCACATTCAGACAGCACTACATCACGTGATGGACCCCACAGTGTGTGTGTGTGTGTGTGTGTGTGTGTGTGTGTGTGTGTGTGTGTGTGTGTGTGTGTGTGTGTGTGTGT
>NC_068439.1:85655036-85732536 GCF_023373465.1 Oncorhynchus keta | reverse complement strand
AGGGTCCAAAAGGCTAGGGTCCAAAAGGCTAGGGTTCAAAAGACTAGGGTCCAAAAGGCTAGCGTCCAAAAGACTAGGGTCCAAAGGACTAGGGTCCAAAAGGCTAGGGTCCAAAAGACTAGGGTCCAAAAGACTAGGGTCCAAAAGGCTAGGGTCCAAAAGACTAGGGTCCAAAAGGCTAGGGTCCAAAAGACTAGGGTCCAAAAGGCTAGGGTCCAAAAGGCTAGGGTCCAAAAGACTAGGGTCCAAAGGACTAGGGTCCAAAAGGCTAGGGTTCAAAAGGCTAGGGTTCAAAAGGCTAGGGTCCAAAAGGCTTGGGTCCAAAAGGCTAGGGTTCAAAAGGCTAGCGTCCAAAAGGCTTGGGTCCAAAGGACTATTATTAGGCCAGAACATTTTTGTGTTATTACCTACAGCTTTTGGATATCAGAGCGACGGTAACTCACCAGTATTACGCCCAGGAATACGACTTTCCAGCATTGGATCCTTTGTTCGTACCCAAATAAACTAGAGGCTACTGCAAGATGCCACCGGCGCTGAAGAGGTATTCAGAGTAGTCTTCTAGTCCGAGTCAGGAGGCGGGCACACCATCCACCACATCCGAGTATATTACTCGCTAATGTTCAGTCTCTGGACAATACATTTGACGAGCTCAGGGCAAGGATCTCCTTCCAGAGAGACATCAGGGATTGTAACATACTCTGTTTTACAGAATCATGGCTCTTTCTGGATATACTGTCACTATCCATACAACCAGCTGGGTTCTCAGTACATCGCGCAGACAGGAATGAAGAACTCTCCAGGAAGAAAAGCAGAGGTGTTGTTTCATGATTATCTGCTCATGGTGTCATTGTCATGACATACAGAAACTCATGTCCCTTTGTTCACCTGATCTAGGATACATCACAGTCAAATGCCGACCGTATTACCTCTCAAGATAATTCTCTTCAGTTATAGTGACAGCCATGTATATTCCCTCTCAAGCCGATACCACAACAATCCTCAAGGAGCTACACTGAACTTTATGCAAACTGGAAACCACGTATCTTGAGGCCGCATTTATTGTAGCTGGGGATTTTAACAAAGCAAATTTGAGGAAAACGCTACTGAAGTTCTATCAACACATTGACTGCAGTACTCGCACCGGAAAAAAAGGTCAACCAATGAAGCTTCTCCCCCTTCTGGGATACCTACAAGGTATCAGCAAATCAGATCACAACTCCATTTTCCTCCTCCCTTCCTATAGGCAGAAACCCAAACAAGAAGTATCTGTGCTAAGGTCTGACAAAATCGGAAGCCATATTTCAAGCATTCGCACAAAAACTAAAAAGCACGAACTACTGCATAAAACCATGGAAAGGTGACTGGGAATATGGTGCAATACAAACAGTGTAGTGATTCACTCCAGGTAATCAAACAGGAAAATTGTCAGTATAAAAGTGGTGTTGCAATTCAACGGCTCAGACACATATATATATATATATTTTTTTTTTTCCTTTATTTAACTAGGCAAGTCAGTTAAGAACAAATTCTTATTTTCAATGACTGCCTAGGAACAGTGGGTTAACTGGTCAAGGAACAGTGGGTTAACTGGTCTAGGAACAGTGGGTTAACTGCCTGTTCAGGGGCAGAACGACAGATTTTGTACCTTGTCAGCTCAGGGATTTGAACTTTCAACCTTCCGGTTACTAGTCCAATGCTCTAACCACTAGGCTACCCTGCCGCCCCATATGGCAAGGCCATAGTATAATTAAGCTCAGAGTGACCATCAGGTTCTTGGATCCTGACCCGGACTGCTCAGTTTGGCCGGGAGGCCAACTTATTCCCTTTAAGAATGACGGAGGCCATTGTGTTCTTGGAGACCTTCAATGCTGCAGACATTTTTTTAGTACCCTTCCCCAGATCTGTGACTCAACACAATTCTTTCTCGAAGCTTTACAGACAATTCCTTTGACCTCACGGCTTGATTTTTGCTCTGAAATAAAATTTTAAGTGGGACATACAGCTGTGTGCCTTTTCCAAATCATGTTCAAACAATTAAATTTACCACAGGTGTACTCCAATCAAGTTGGAGAAACATCTCAAAGAGGATCAATGGAAACAGGATGCACCTGAGATCAATTTCAAGTCTCATAGCAAAGGGTCTGAATACCTACGCAAATAATCTATTTCTGTTTTTTATTGTTAATACATTTGCAAACATTTCTTAAAACCTGTGTTCACTTCAGCATTAAGGTAATGTGTATAGATTGATGTGACCAATAACATTTGATTTGATTTGATCTTCTCTCATAGTGAACCAAGCCTGAGAAAAGGAGACTTCAGTTATCCTAGGCTTTAGCTCAGTGGGCAAACAGTCTTACGACGGGCAGAAAACCCATGTTCGATACCCGTCCATTCACACTGATCAGAACAGTAAAAGTAATTGAGGCCTATGAAACCTGTGTATGTAGCCTTAATGAAACTTGTATGTAGCCCATACAGTTGAAGTTGGAAGTTTACATACACCTTAGCCAAATACATGTAAACTTTTTTTTTTATTCCTGACATTTCATCTGAGTAAAAATTCCCTGTCTTAGGTCAGTTAGGATCACCACTTTATTTAAGAATGTGAAATGTCAGAATAATGGTAGAGAGAATTGTTTCAGCTTTTATTTCTTTCATCACATTCCCAGTGGGTCAGAAGTTTACATACACTCAATTAGTATTTGGTAGCATCGCCTTTAAATTGTTTAACTTGGGTAAAACGTTTTGGGTAGCCTTCCACAAGCTTCCCACAATAAGTTGGGTGAATTTTGGCCCATTCCTTCTGACAGAGCTGGTGTAACTGAGTCAGGTTTGTAGGCCTCCTAGCTCACACACACTTTTTCAGTTCTGCCCACAAATGTTCTATAGGATTGAGGGCAGGGCTTTATGATGGCCACTCCAATACCTTGACTTTGTTGTCCTTAAGCCATTTTGCCACAACTTTGGAAGTATGCTTGGGGTCATTGTTGATTTGGAAGACCCATTTGCGACAAAGCTTTAACTTCCTGACTGATGTCTTGAGATGTTGCTTCAGTATATCCACATAATTTTTCTTTCTCATGATGCCATGTATTTTGTGAAGTGCACCAGTCCCTCCTGCTTCACGGTTCACGGTTGGGATGGTGTTCTTCGGCTTGCAAGCCTCCCCTTTTTCCTCCAATGACGGTGGTCATTATGGCCAAACAGTTCTATTTTTGTTTCATCAGTCCAGAGGACATTTCTCCAAAAAATACGATCGTTGTCCGCATGTGCAGTTGCAAACCGTAGTCTGGCTTTTTATGGAGGTTTTGGAGCAGTGGCTTCTTCCTTGCTGAGCAGCCTTTCAGGTTATGTCGATATAGTACTCATTTTACTGTCGATATAATAACTTTTGTACCTGTTTCTTCCAGCATCTTCACAAGGTCCTTTGCTGTTGTTCTGGGATTGATTTGCACTTTTCACACCAAAGTACATTCATCTTTAAGAGACAGAACGCGTCTCCTTCCTGAGCGGTATGACAGCTGCGTTGTCCCATGGTGTTTATACTTGCGTACTATTGTTTGTACAGATGAAAGTGGTACCTTCAGGCATTTGGAAATTGCTCCCAAGGATGAACCAGACTTTTTGAGGTCTTGGTTGATTTCTTTTGATTTTCCCATGATGTCAAGCAAAGAGGCACCGAGTTTGAAGGTAGGCCTTGAAATACATCCACAGGTACACCTCCAATTGACTGAAATGATGTCGATTAGCCTATCAGAAGCTTCTAAAGCCATGAAATCATTTTCTGTCATTTTCCAAGCCGTTTAAAGGCACAGTCAACTATAAAATAAATAATCTGTCTGTAAACAATTGTTGGAAAAATTACTTGTGTCAGGCACAAAGTGGATGTCCTAACCGACTTGCCAAAACTATAGTTTGTTAACAAGAAATGTATGGAGTGGTTGAAAACCGAACCAACCTAAGTGTATGTAAACTTCCGACTTCAACTGTATGTATGTAGTCTGGTGTGTTTTCTCTTGGATGTTGAGATGGAACTTTAAATAAACGCTGAGCTGCTATTGGTTCAGCTGTCTCTCGCCGTGCGTTAGACCGGGCATGCTCTGTAGCAGCCACGACCTTGTATCCGTGTGTGTGTGTTTGTGTCCTTGTGCAGCAGAGGGAATCTGGGGTTAGAGGTGACTGTTTAACGAGTCTGACAGAAATAGAGAAACCTATTATTGTTTTAAACTATCATGGATTTATAGGTCCTTCTATCTCCTCTCCTCTCCTCTCCTCTCCTCTCCTCTCCTCTCCTCTCTTCTCCTCTCTTCTCCTCTCTTCTCCTCTCTTCTCCTCTCTTCTCCTCTCTTCTCCTCTCTTCTCATCTCTTCTCTTCTCTTCTCTTCTCTTCTCTTCTCTTCTCTTCTCTTCTCTTCTCTTCTCTTCTCTTCTCCTCTCCTCTCCTCTCCTCCTCTCATCCTGCTCTCCCTCCTCTCTTCCCTTCATTTCAGACCAGGGCTGCGGTCCAAACACTTAAAAGACACACCCTCGTCCACTTACCCTCGCCTAAGAGGAATCCCCAAGGACATGAGTCCAAATAATTAGCCAAGCAATGTAAGCCCCTCAGCCCTCGTTAGTCAGCTTTGTGAGTGTACATTTATGTTCACTCTGGGACCTGAAACTCCCCATAATTCAAATTGTGACGATTGTACATCTACTAAGAAAAGTCTGCGAAAACTTAAAAACATCAATGGAGAAGTCAACATACAAGTGGAAGTCAAAACGAAATAAGTTAGAAATGGTGCTCCTAATGCACATGACGGCACAAAAACTTTAATATATTTTTGTTTCGAAATTGTAGAAGTAAAACATGTTCCTTCTTCAGAAGTTCAAGCTAATGTTAGTTTGCTAATTAATTTGCTAGCTATCATACAGTAGGCGTATAATTCAATATTTAATATAAGTGGACATGCACTCATAATTGACTGTAGCGCATATAAAGCCATCGTGGGATGAACAAATTATGAATTTCCAGTCAAGAGTTGTCCACTTACAAATCATTCCTTCCTCCCTCACCCCTTTGCCCTGCAAGTGTACACTCGTCAGTCGTCATGATACGTCTTCAGAAGTGTCCAGGGATGAGGGGATAAGGTCTTTTAAGTGTTTGCAGCCCAGGACTCCGGAATGCAGCCAGACCATGTGACCAATCATGTGACTGCTCACACACGTACATGCATGGCTGTAAAGTGCGACCAATTTATAAAGTGCAACAAAATATTTTTCTGTGCGACCAGGAGTTTTATTTTGGGAGCACTGTGCAACTATGCCATTTCTTTCCCAGATAATAATTGTTATGAAAGGCTTCACTGCAGCGTGTTTCAGGGTGTCCTAGAGAAGGGTGTCCTAGAGAAGGGTGTCCTAGAGAAGGGTGTCCTAGAGAAGGGTGCCCTAGAGAAGGGTGTCCTAGAGAAGGGTGTCCTAGAGAAGGGTGCCCTAGAGAAGGGTGTCCTAGAGAAGGGTGTCCTAGAGAAGGGTGTCCTAGAGAAGGGTGTCCTAGAGAAGGGTGCCCTAGAGAAGGGTGTCCTAGAGAAGGGTGTCCTAGAGAAGGGTGTCCTAGAGAAGGGTGTCCTAGAGAAGGGTGTCCTAGAGAAGGGTGCCCTAGAGAAGGGTGTCCTAGAGAAGGGTGTCCTAGAGAAGGGTGTCCTAGAGAAGGGTGTCCTAGAGAAGGGTGTCCTAGAGAAGGGTGTCCTAGAGAAGGGTGCCCTAGAGAAGGGTGCCCTAGAGAAGGGTGTCCTAGAGAAGGGTGCCCTAGAGAAGGGTGTCCTAGAGAAGGGTGTCCTAGAGAAGGGTGTCCTAGAGAAGGGTGCCCTAGAGAAGGGTGTCCTAGAGAAGGGTGTCCTAGAGAAGGGTGTCCTAGAGAAAGAGGTGTCCTAGAGAAGGGTGCCCTAGAAGAAGGGTGCCCTAGAGAAGGGTGTCCTAGAGAAGGGTGCCTAGAGAAGGGTGTCCTAGAGAAGGGTGCCCTAGAGAAGGGTGTCCTAGAGAAGGGTGCCCTAGAGAAGGGTGCCCTAGAGAAGGGTGTCCTAGAGAAGGGTGCCCTAGAGAAGGGTGCCCTAGAGGTGTCCTAGAGAAAGAGAAGGGTGTCCTAGAGAAGGGTGTCCTAGAGAAGGGTGCCCTAGAGAAGGGTGCCCTAGAGAAGGGTGTCCTAGAGAAGGGTGCCCTAGAGAAGGGTGTCCTAGAGAAGGGTGTCCTAGAGAAGGGTGCCCTAGAGAAGGGTGCCCTAGAGAAGGGTGTCCTAGAGAAGGGTGCCCTAGAGAAGGGTGCCCTAGAGAAGGGTGTCCTAGAGAAGGGTGTCCTAGAGAAGGGTGCCCTAGAGAAGGGTGCCCTAGAGAAGGGTGTCCTAGAGAAGGGTGTCCTAGAGAAGGGTGTCCTAGAGAAGGGTGTCCTAGAGAAGGGTGCCCTAGAGAAGGGTGCCCTAGAGAAGGGTGTCCTAGAGAAGGGTGTCCTAGAGAAGGGTGTCCTAGAGAAGGGTGCCCTAGAGAAGGGTGTCCTAGAGAAGGGTGCCCTAGAGAAGGGTGTCCTAGAGAAGGGTGTCCTAGAGAAGGGTGTCCTAGAGAAGGGTGCCCTAGAGAAGGGTGCCCTAGAGAAGGGTGCCCTAGAGAAGGGTGTCCTAGAGAAGGGTGTCCTAGAGAAGGGTGTCCCCTAGAGAAGGGTGTCCTAGAGAAGGGTGTCCTAGAGAAGGGTGTCCTAGAGAAGGGTGTCCTAGAGAAGGGTGTCCTAGAGAAGGGTGCCTAGAGAAGGGTGTCCTAGAGAAGGGTGTCCTAGAGAAGGGTGTCCTAGAGAAGGGTGTCCTAGAGAAGGGTGCCCTAGAGAAGGGTGTCCTAGAGAAGGGTGCCCTAGAGAAGGGTGCCCTAGAGAAGGGTGTCCTAGAGAAGGGTGCCCTAGAGAAGGGTGTCCTAGAGAAGGGTGCCCTAGAGAAGGGTGTCCTAGAGAAGGGTGCCCTAGAGAAGGGTGCCCTAGAGAAGGGTGCCCTAGAGAAGGGTGCCCTAGAGAAGGGTGTCCTAGAGAAGGGTGTCCTAGAGAAGGGTGTCCTAGAGAAGGGTGTCCTAGAGAAGGGTGTCCTAGAGAAGGGTGTCCTAGAGAAGGGTGTCCTAGAGAAGGGTGTCCTAGAGAAGGGTGTCCTAGAGAAGGGTGTCCTAGAGAAGGGTGTCCTAGAGAAGGGTGCCCTAGAGAAGGGTGCCCTAGAGAAGGGTGTCCTAGAGAAGGGTGTCCTAGAGAAGGGTGCCCTAGAGAAGGGTGTCCTAGAGAAGGGTGCCCTAGAGAAGGGTGCCCTAGAGAAGGGTGTCCTAGAGAAGGGTGTCCTAGAGAAGGGTGTCCTAGAGAAGGGTGCCCTAGAGAAGGGTGTCCTAGAGAAGGGTGCCCTAGAGAAGAAGGGTGGTGTCCTAGAGAAGGGTGCCCTAGAGAAGGGTGAAGAAGGGTGTCCTAGAGAAGGGTGTCCTAGAGAAGGGTGTCCTAGAGAAGGGTGTCCTAGAGAAGGGTGTCCTAGAGAAGGGTGCCCTAGAGAAGGGTGCCCTAGAGAAGGGTGTCCTAGAGAAGGGTGCCCTAGAGAAGGGTGCCCTAGAGAAGGGTGCCCGAGAGAAGGGTGTCCTAGAGAAGGGTGCCCTAGAGAAGGGTGTCCTAGAGAAGGGTGCCTGAGAGAAGGGTGTCCTAGAGAAGGGTGCCCTAGAGAAGGGTGTCCTAGAGAAGGGTGTCCTAGAGAAGGGTGACCTAGAGAAGGGTGTCCTAGAGAAGGGTGCCTAGAGAAGGGTGTCCTAGAGAAGGGTGCCCTAGAGAAGGGTGTCCTAGAGAAGGGTGCCCTAGAGAAGGGTGTCCTAGAGAAGGGTGCCCTAGAGAAGGGTGTCCTAGAGAAGGGTGTCCTAGAGAAGGGTGACCTAGAGAAGGGTGTCCTAGAGAAGGGTGCCCTAGAGAAGGGTGTCCTAGAGAAGGGTGCCTAGAGAAGGGTGTCCTAGAAGGGTGTCCTAGAGAAGGGTGTCCTAGAGAAGGGTGTCCTAGAGAAGGGTGCCCTAGAGAAGGGTGTCCTAGAGAAGGGTGTCCTAGAGAAGGGTGTCCTAGAGAAGGGTGCCTAGAGAGAAGGGTGAGAGAAGGGGTGCCCTAGAGAAGGGTGTCCTAGAGAAGGGTGTCCTAGAGAAGGGTGTCCTAGAGAAGGGTCCTGTCCTAGAGAAGGGACCTAGAGAAGGGTGCCCTAGAGAAGGGTGCCCTAGAGAAGGGTGTCCTAGAGAAGGGTGTCCCCTAGAGAAGGGTGTCCTAGAGAAGGGTGTCCTAGAGAAAGGTGTAGAGAAGGGCCCTAGAGAAGGGTGTCCTAGAGAAGGGTGTCCTAGAGAAGGGTGCCCTAGAGAAGGGTGCCCTAGAGAAGGGTGCCCTAGAGAAGGGTGTCCTAGAGAAGGGTGCCCTAGAGAAGGGTGTCCTAGAGAAGGGTGCCCTAGAGAAGGGTGTCCTAGAGAAGGGTGTCCTAGAGAAGGGTGTCCTAGAGAAGGGTGCCCTAGAGAAGGGTGTCCTAGAGAAGGGTGCCCTAGAGAAGGGTGCCCTAGAGAAGGGTGTCCTAGAGAAGGGTGTCCTAGAGAAGGGTGTCCTAGAGAAGGGTGTCCTAGAGAAGGGTGCCCTAGAGAAGGGTGTCCTAGAGAAGGGTGTCCCCTAGAGAAGGGTGTGTGCCCTAGAGAAGGGTGCCCTAGAGAAGGGTGTCCTAGAGAAGGTGCCCTAGAGAAGGGTGCCCTAGAGAAGGGTGTCCTAGAGAAGGGTGTCCTAGAGAAGGGTGTCCTAGTGAAGGGTGCCCCAGAGAAGGGTGCCCTAGAGAAGGGTGCCCTAGAGAAGAGTGCCCTAGAGAAGGGTGTCCGAGAGAAGGGTGTCCTAGAGAAGGGTATCCTAGAGAAGGGTGTCCTAGAGAAGGGTGCCCTAGAGAAGGGTGTCCTAGAGAAGGGTGTCCTAGAGAAGGGTGTCATAGAGAAGGGTGTCCTAGAGAAGGTGCACTAGAGAAGGGTGTCCTAGATAAGGGTGCCCTAGAGAAGGATGCCCTAGAGAAGGGTGCACTAGAGAAGGGTGCCCTAGAGAAGGGTGCACTAGAGAAGGGTGCCCTAGAGAAGGGTGTCCTAGAGAAGGGTGTCCTAGAGAAGGGTGCCCTAGAGACACAACGTGTTACGGTGGCACCACTACTACAGAGAAGGGTGCCCTAGAGAAGGGTGTCCTAGAGAAGGGTGCCCTAGAGAAGGGTGTCCTAGAGAAGGGTGTCCTAGAGAAACAACGTGCTACGGTGGCACCACTACTACAGAGAAGGATGCCCTAGAGAAGGGTGTCCTAGAGAAGGGTGCCCTAGAGAAGGGTGCCCTAGAGAAGGGTGTCCTAGAGAAGGGTGTCCTAGAGAAACAACGTGCTACGGTGGCACCACTACTACAGAGAAGGATGCCCTAGAGAAGGGTGTCCTAGAGAAGGGTGCCTGAGAGAAGGGTGTCCTAGAGAAGGGTGTCCTAGAGAAGGGTGTCCTAGAGAAGGGTGTCCTAGAGAAGGGTGCCCTAGAGAAGGGTGCCCTAGAGAAGGGTGTCCTAGAGAAACAACATGTTATGGTGGCACCACTACTACAGAGAAAACTGCTTGATCTGACCCATATTACTGCTGCACATTTTCGTGTCTTTCTACAGCGGATCGCTGGGACCACATTTTACATTTAGAAACAATATATTGATAAGTTCGAAAAAATACTCCTGTGTTGACGTTGTTAACCATTTGTTTACTTTACCAGTATTTATCCAATCATTTGGGGGCACAGAATGAAAGGAACATGGATGGTTTCTTCAGCAGATCAATGATCACAGGACAGAGTTTCTAAACCAGACATACTGTACTGTCTGATCACAGAGTTTCTAAACCAGACATACTGTACTGTCTGATCACAGAGTTTCTAAACCAGACATACTGTACTGTCTGATCACAGAGTTTCTAAACCAGACATACTGTACTGTCTGATCACAGAGTTTATAAACCAGTCATACTGTACTCTCTGATCACAGAGTTTCTAAACCAGATATACTGTACTGTTTGTCTTTGATTTTATACGGATAGATTTTATACAAGATAGAACTGCCAAAGGGGGCGGAGTTGCAGTCTACTGCAGAGATAGCCTGCAAAGTAATGTCATACTTTTCAGGTCCATACCCAAACAGTTCGAACTACTCATTTTAAAAATTGCTCTCTCCAGAAATAAGTCTCTCACTGTTGCCGCCTGCTACCGACCCCCCTCAGCTCCCAGCTGTGCCCTGGACACCATTTGTAAATTGATCGCCCCCCATCTAGCTTCAGAGATTGTTCTGTTAGGTGACCTAAACTGGGACATGCTTAACACCCCGGCAGTCCTACAATCTAAGCTAGATGCCCTCAATCTCACAGAAATCATCAAGGAACCCATCAGGTACAACCCTAAATCTGTAAACAAGGGCACCCTCATAGACGTTATCCTGACCAACTGGCCCTCCAAATACACCTCCGCTGTCTTCAATCACGATCTCAGCGATCACTGCCTCATTGGCTGTATCCGCTACGGGCCCGCAGTCAAACGACCACTCCTCATCACTGTCAAACGCTCCCTAAAACATTTCTAGGAGCAGGCCTTTCTAATTGACCTGGCATGGGTATCCTGGAAGGATATTGACCTCATCCCGTCAGTTGAGGATGCCTGGTCATTCTTTAAAGTAACTTCCTCACCATCTTAGATAAGCATGCTCCGTTCAAAAAAAAATAAGAACGAAGAACAGATATAGCCCTTGGTTCACTCCAGACCTGACTGCCCTCGACCAGCACAAAAACATCCTGTGACGGACTGCAATAGCACCGAATAGTCCCCGTGAGATGCAACTGTTCAGGGAAGTCAGGAACCAATACACGCAGTCAGTTAGGAAAGCAAAGGCCAACTTTTTCAAGCAGAAATTTGCATCCTGTAGCTCTAACTCCAAAAAGTTCTGGGACACTGTAAAGTCCATGGAGAACAAGAGCACCTCCTCCCAGCTGCCCACTGCACTGAGGCTAGGGAACACGGTCACCACTGATAATTCCATGTCAATCGAAAACTTCAACAAGCATTTCTCAACGGCTGGACATGCCTTCCTCCTGGCTACTCCAACCTCGTCCAACAGCTCCGCCCCCCCGCAGCTACTCGCCCAAGCCTCCCCAGCTTCTCCTTTACCCAAATCTAGGTAACAGATGTTCTGAAAGAGCTTCAAAACCTGGACCCATACAAATCAGCTGGTCTTGACAATCTGGACCCTCTATTTCTAAAACTATCCGCCGCCATTGTCGCAACCCCTATTACCAGCCTGTTCAACCTCTCTTTCATATCATCTGAGATCCTCAAGGATTGGAAAGCTGCCACAGTCATCCCCCTCATCAAAGGGGGAGACACCCTGGACCCAAACTGTTACAGACCTATATCCATCCTGCCCTGCCGATCGAAGGTCTTCGAAAGCCTGGTCAACAAACAGATCACTGACCATCTCGAATCCCACCGTACCTTCTCCGCTGTGCAATCTGGTTTCTGAGCCGGTCACAGGTGCACCTCAGCCACGCTCAAGGTACTAAACGATATCATAACCGCCATCGATAAAAGACAGTACTGTGCAGCCGTCTTCATCGACCTGGCCAAGGATTTTGACTCTGTCAATCACCATATTCTTACCGGCAGACTCAGTAGCCTCGGTTTTTCGGATGACTGCCTTGCCTGGTTAACCAACTACTTTGCAGACAGAGTTCAGTGTGTCAAATCGGAGGGCATGTTGTCCGGTCCTCTGGCAGTCTCTATGGGGGTGCCACAGGGTTCAATTCTCGGGCCGACTCTTTTCTCTGTATATATCAATGACGTTGTTCTTGCTGCAGGCGATTCCCTGAATCAACTCTATGCAGACGACACCATTCTGTATACTTCTGGCTCTTTCTTGGACACTGTGCTATCTAACCTCCAAACGTGCTTCAATGCCATACAACACTCCTTCCGTGGCCTCCAACTGCTCTTAAACGCTAGTAAAACCAAATGCATGCTTTTCAACCATTCGCTGCCTGCCCCCGGACGACCGACTAGCATCACCACCCTGGATGGTTCCGACCTAGAATATGTGAACATCTATAAGTACCTAGGTGTCTGGCTAGACTGTAAACTCTCCTTCCAGACTCATAACAAACATCTCCAATCTAAAATCAAATCTAGAGTCGGCTTTCTATTCCGCAACAAAGCCTCCTTCACTCACGCTGCCAAACTTACCCTAGTAAAACTGACTATCCTACCGATCCTCGACTTCGGCGATGTCATCTACAAAATAGCTTCCAATACTCTACTCAGCAAACTGGATGCAGTTTATCACAGTGCCATCCGTTTTGTTACTAAAGCACCTTATACCACCCACCACTGCGACCTGTATGCTCTAGTCGGCTGGTCCTCGCTACATATTAGTCGCCAGATCCACTGGCTCCAGGTCATCTACAAGTCCAGTCTAAAAGTTTGGACACACCTACTTTGCCATTTCCGGTCACAACCTGCAGACTTGTTTACGTGTTGCTGTGCGTTTTGTTGCCAACCTATTTTTCTGACAACTTTACGGTTTTTACTTTTTAATTATCGTTTATATTTTTGTTTTTTCCCTCAACTTTTTCACTCCGGACGCTTTATCTGGACATGGTTCGTCAGGACCTCCAACAGCCGAAGCTAAGTAGTAACATTAACACGATGCCTTCTAATTGCAGTCGCTGTTCTCATAATATACAGGAGAACGATCGCCTTACGGCGAGGATAGTTGTGCTACAAGCCCAGCTTGCTCAGACGCAATCATTAGGCAAGGGTAATTTCAGTGTTGGAAAGGATGAAACAGCGTCTGTGCCACCAGTATGTACAGATAGTAACGTTAGTATAAATCCCCTCGCACGGTCCCCGCAGCCGGACAACTTTCTCACGGTTTCTGGAAGGAAATGCTGTAGGAATACTCAACCGGTGTCGCTCACTCAGCCGACAGAAACTTTCAACCGGTTTTCCCCATTAAGCAGCGAGTCAGAGTCAGAGGCCGAGCCTTCTCTTGTTTCTACTCCTCCCGTTACTGGGTCTGAGATGCCGAAGCTTCCCACCATTAGCTCTGACAAATTGAAAACTCTAGTCATTGGCGACTCCATTACCCGCGGTATTAGACTTAAAACGAATCATCCAGCGATCATACACAGTTTACCAGGGGGCAGGGCTACCGACGTTAACCTCTTGCTCCTACCTGACACGCAGGCGTCCCATCTAGACATCTGGAAATGCAAATGCGCTACGCTAAATGCTAATAGCACTCGTTAAAACTCAAACGTTCATTAAAATACACATGCAGGGTATTGAAGCTACACTCGTTGTGAATCCAGGCAACAAGTCAGATTTTTAAAATGCTTTTCGGCGAAAGCATGAGAAGCCTATTATCTGATAGCATGTAACACCCCAAAAGACCCGCAGGGGACGTAAACAAAATAATTAGCATAGTAGGCGCTACACAAAACGCAAAATAAAATATAAAACATTCATTACCTTTGACCATCTTCTTTGTTGGCACTCCTAGATGTCCCATAAACACTATTGGGTCTTTTTTTAGATTAAATCGGTCCATATATAGCCTAGATATCGATCTATGAAGACTGTGTGATCAACGAAAAAAATAGCGTTTTATAACGTAACGTCATTTTTTTAAATCAAAAAAGTTGACGATAAACTTTCACAAAACACTTCGAAATACTTTCGTAATGCAACTTTAGGTATTAGTAAACGTTAATAAGCGATCAAATTGATCACGAGGCGATGTATATTCTATAGCTGTACGTCTGGAAATAATGTCCGGGTAAATCTCAACCAAAATATCCGGTCGGAGACCTGAAGAAATGGGCTGTCTCTTGTTCGTTTGACCAAGAAACAAAGCCAAGGCAAATGACAAGACTGTTGACATTGTGTGGAAGCTGTAGGTAATTGCAACCTCGGCCCCATTTAATGTGGTTCACCTTTATCTATCGGTTGAAGTGGCGCATGGATATATTTTTCCATTTTCAGTGATCAGATTTTCCTGCACTTTTCGATGAAACGCACGTTCTGTTATAGTCACAGCCGTGATTTAACCAGTTTTATAAACGTCTGAGTGTTTTCTATCCACACATACTAATCATATGCATATACTATATTCCTGGCATGAGTAGCAGGGTGCTGAAATGTTGCACGATTTTTAACAGAATGTTCGAAAAATTAGGGGGTAGGAGTAACAGGTTAAGGCTAATCTGAAGATGGTGCTGGCTAAAGCTAAAACTGGCGAGTGTAGAGAGTATAGAGATATTGTTATCCACATCGGCACCAACAATGTTAGGATGAAACAGTCAGAGATCACCAAGCGCAACATAGCTTCAGCGTGTAAATCAGCTAGAAAGATGTGTCGGCATCGAGTAATTGTCTCTGGCCCCCTCCCAGTTAGGGGGAGTGATGAGCTCTACAGCAGAATCTCACAACTCAATCGCTGATTGAAAACTGTTTTCTGCCCCTCCCAAAAGATAGAATTTGTAGATATTTGGCCCTCTTTCTGGGACTCACACACACAAACAGGACCAAGCCTGCTGAGGAGTGACGGACTCCATCCTACCTGGAGGGGTGCACTCATCTTATCTACCAACATAGACAGGGCTCTAACTCCTCTAGCTCCACAATGAAATAGGGTGCAGGCCAGGCAGCAGGCTGTTAGCCAGCCTGCCAGCATAGTGGAGTCTGCCACTAGCACAGTCAGTGTAGTCAGCTCAGCTATCCCCTTTGAGACCGTGTCTGTGCCTCGACCTAGGTTGGGCAAAACTAAACATGGCGGGGTTCGCCTTAGCAATCTCACTAGGATAAAGACCTCCATTCCTGTCATTATTGAAAGAGATCATGATACCTCACATCTCAAAATAGGGCTACTTAATGTTAGATCCCTTACTTCGAAGGCAATTATAGTCAATGAACTAATCACTGATCATAATCTTGATGTGATTGGCTTGACTTAAACATGGCTTAAACCTGATGAATTTACTGTGTTAATTGAGGCCTCACCTCCTGGCTACACTAGTGACCATATCCTCCATGCATCCCGCAAAGGCGGAGGTGTTGCTAACATTTACGATAGCAAATTTCAATTTACAAAAAAGAAATGACGTTTTTCATCTTTTGAGCTTCTAGTCATGAAATCTATGCAGCCTACTCAATCCCTTTTCATAGCTACTGTTTACAGGCCTCCTGGGCCATATACAGAGTTCCTCATTGAGTTCCCTGAATTCCTATCGGACCTTGTAGTCATAGCAGATAATATTCTAATCTTTGGTGACTTTAATATTCACATAGAAAAGTCCACAGACCCACTCCAAAAGGCTTTCGGAGCCATCATCGGGTTTTGTCCAACATGTCTCTGGACCTACTCACTGTCACAGTCATACTCTGGACCTAGTTTTGTCCCATGGAATAAATGTTGTGGATCTTAATGTTTTTCCTCATAATCCTGGACTATCGGACCACCATTTTATTACGTTTGCAATTGCAACAAATAATCTGCTGAGACCCCAACCAAGGAACATCAAAAGTCGTGCTATAAATTCACAGACAAAGATTCCTTGATGTCCTTCCACATTCCCTCTGTCTACCCAAGGATGCCAGAGGACAAAAATCAGTTAACCACCTAACTGAGGAACTCAATTTAACCTTGCGCAATACCCTAGATGCAGTTGCACCCCTAAAAACTAAAAACATTTCTCATAAGAAACTAGCTCCCTGGTACACAGAAAATACCCGAGCTCTGAAGCACGGAAATGGTGCCACACCAAACTGGAAGTCTTCCGGCTAGCTTGGAAAGAGTACCGTGGACAGCTTTTTTCCATCTACATAACATTGCAAAAATCAGAAAGTTTCTGTCCAAAAAATAAACTTTCTGTCCACTAAATAAACTTCAGTTAGTGCTAAATACGGCTGCTAGAATGCTGACTAGAACCAAAAAATTTGGTCATATTACTCCAGTGCTAGCCTCCCTACGCTTCCTGTCAAAGCAAGGGCTGATTTCAAGGTTTTACTGCTAACCTACAAAGCATTACATGGGCTTGCTCCTACCTATCTCTCTGATTTGGTCCTGCCGTACATACCTACACGTACGCTACGGTCACAAGACGCAGGCCTCCTAATTGTCCCTAGAATTTCTAAGCAAACAGCTGGAGGCAGGGCTTTCTCCTATAGAGCTCCATTTTTATGGAACTACCCATGTCAGAGACGTAAACTCGGTCTCAACCTTTAAGTCTTTACTGAAGACTCATCTCTTCAGTGGGTCATATGATTGAGTGTAGTCTGGCCCAGGAGTGGGAAGGTGAACGGAAAGGCTCTGGAGCAACGAACCGCCCTTGCTGTCTCTGCCTGGCCGGTTCCCATCTTTCCACTGGGATTCTCTGCCTCTAACCCTATTACAGGGGCTGAGTCACTGGCTTACTGGGGCTCTCTCATACCGTCCCTGGGAGGGGTGCATCACCTGAGTGGGTTGAATCACTGATGTGATCATCCTGTATGGGTTGGCGCCCCCCTGGGTTGTGCCGTGGCGGAGATCTTTGTGGGCTATACTCAGCCTTGTCTCAGGATGGTAAGTTGGTGGTTGAAGATATCCCTCTAGTTGTGTGGGGGCTGTGCTTTGTCAAAGTGGGTGGGGTTATATCCTTCCTGTTTGGCCCTGTCCAGGGGTGTCCTCGGATGGGGCCACAGTGTCTCCTGACCCCTCCTGTCTCAGCCTCCAGTATGTATGCTGCAGTAGTTTATGTGTCGGGGGGCTAGGGTCAGTTTGTTATACCTGGAGTACTTCTCCTGTCCTATTCGGTGACCTGTTTGAATTTAAGTGTGCTCTCTCTAATTCTCTCTTTCTCTCTTTCTTTCTCTCTCTCGGAGGACCTGTGCCCTCGGACCATGCCTCAGGACTACCTGACATGATGACTCCTTGCTGTCCCCAGTCCACCTGGCCGTGCTGCTGCTCCAGTTTAAACTTTTCTGCCTTATTATTATTGGACCATGCTGGTCATTTATGAATATTTGAACATCTTGGCCATGTCTGTTATAATCTCCACCCGGCACAGCCAGAAGAGGACTGGCCACCCCACATAGACTGATTCCTCTCTAGGTTTCTTCCTAGGTTTTGGCCTTTCTAGGTAGTTTTTCCTAGCCACTGTGCTTCTACACCTGCATTGCTTGCTGTTTGGGGTTTTAGGCTGGGTTTCTGTACATCACTTTGAGATATCAGCTGATGTACGAAGGGCAATATAAATACATTTGATTTGATTTGAAGTCCATGCTAGGTAAAGCTCCGCCTTATCTCAGTTCACTGGTCACGATGGCAACACCCACCCCTAGCACGCGCTCCAGCAGGTGTATCTCACTGATCATCCCTAAAGCCAACACCTCATTTGGCCGCCTTTCCTTCCAGTTCTCTGCTGCCTGTGACTGGAACGAATTGCAAAAATCGCTGAAGTTGGAGACTTCTCCCTCACCAACTTTAAACATCTGCTATCTGAGCAGCTAACCGATCGCTGCAGATGTACATGGTCTATCGGTAAATAGCCCACCCAATTTACCTACCTCATCCCCATACTGTTTTTATTTATTTACTTTTCTGCTCTTTTACACAATAGTATATCTACCTGTACATGGCCATCTGATCATTTATCACTCCAGTGTTAATCTGCAATATTGTAATTATTCGCCTACCTCCTCATGCCTTTTGCACACAATGTATATAGACTCCCCTTTTTTTCTACTGTGTTATTGACTTGTTTATTGTTTACTCCATGTGTAACTCTGTGTTGTTGTCTGTTCACACTGCTATGCTTTATCTTGGCCAGGTCGCAGTTGTAAATGAGAACTTGTTCTCAACTAGCCTACCTTGTTAAATAAAGGTGAAATAAAATAAATTAAAAGACAGGTACCATTAATACAGGTAATGAGTGGATGACAGAGGAGCCTCTTAAAGAAGAAATTGAAGGTCTGTGAGAGCCAGAAATCTTGCGTGTTTGTAGGTGACCAAATACTTATTTTCTGGTATTTGCTGGTATTTTGGCCCATTCCTCCATGCAGATCTCCTCTAGAGCAGTGATGTTTTGGGGCTGTTGCTGGGCAACACGGACTTTCAACTCCCTCCAAAGATGTTCTATGGAATTGAGATCTGGAGACTGGCTAGGCCACTCCAGGACCTTGAAATGCTTCTTACAAAGCCACTCCTTCGTTGCCCGGGCGGTGTGTTTGGGATCATTGTCATGCTGAAAGACCCAGCCACGTTTCATCTTCAATGCCCTTGCTGATGGAAGGAGGTTTTCACTCAAAATCTCACGATACATGGCCCCATTCATTCTTTGCTTTACACTGATCAGTCGTCCTGGTCCCTTTGCAGAAAAACAGCCCCAAAGCATGATGTCTCCACCCCCATGCTTCACAGTAGGTATGGTGTTCTTTGGATGCAACTCAGCATTCTTTGTCCTCCAAACACGACGAGTATAAAAAGTTATATTTTGGTTTCATCTGACCATATGACATTCTCCCAATCTTCTTCTGGATCATCCAAATGCTCTCTGGCATACTTCAGACGGGCCTGGACATTTACTGGCTTAAGCAGGGGGACATGTCTGGCACTGCAGGATTTGAGTCCCTGGCGGCGTAGTGTGTTAGGTAGGCTTTGTTACTTTGGTCCCAGCTCTCTGCAGGTCATTCACGAGGTCTCCTTGTGTGGTTCTGGGATTTTTGCTTCTGATCATTTTGACCCCACGGGGTGAGATCTTGTGTGGAGCCCCAGATCGAGGAAGCTTATCAGTGGTTTTGTATGTCTTCCATTTCCTAATAATTGCTCCCACAGTTGATTTCTTCAAACCAAGCTGCTTACCTATTGTAGATTCAGTCTTCCCAGCCTGGTGCAGGTCTACAATTTAGTTTCTGGTGTCCTTTGACAGCTATTTGGTCTTGGCCATAGTGGGGTTTGGAGTGTGACTGTTTGAGGTTGTGGACAGGTGTCTTTTATACTGATAAAAAGTTCCAACAGGTGCCGTTAATACAGGTAATGAGTGGAGGACAGAGGAGCCTCTTAAATAAGAAGTTACAGGTCTGTGAGAGCCAAAAATCTTGCTTGTTTGTAGGTGACCAAATATTTAGTTTCCACCATAAATTGCAAATAAATTCATATTTTTAAGTGGGAGAAATTGCACAATTGATGGCTGACTAAATATTAAACCTAGGCATTGAGTGACAATTAGAGATGTTGCACCTCTGGAAGGACCAGTTAATCCACATGTGTGGGGGTGAGACAAAAGAGGACTAGGGGGCTCTACAGTGAAATAAAACAGTAAGAACTAACTGAAACAGCAGAAGACAAGGCATATTGACATTAGAGAGAGGCATAAAGCAATCACAGGTGTTGATCAGGAGAGCTAAGACAACAACGGGTAAATGGCGATGAAATGGCAGAGCGGGTCAGTTAGGTACATACAGGAGCTGAGTTCGAGGGTGGGGCCGACAGATAAACAAAATGAGGTACCGTGTTAGGGAACTGTCCAGCAGGTATCAGCTGTGTAGCCGAGTGATCATAGGGTCCAATGACCAGCAATAGGTGAGTCAGGGAGCAGTTCGATAGTCGCTACTACGCTAGGCAAGCTGGAGACACCGCGTTCAGAAAGCTAGCTAGGGGCTGGCAGATGGGTCTTCGGCGACAATGCAACGGAAAAGCCTGTTGAAACCACATCGGACGATTACGTCGGCAGACCAGTCGTGGATCCGCGGGGCTCCGTGTCGACAATAAAGGGTCCAGGCCAATTGGAAAAAGAGGTATTGCAACCAATACTTCATCGGCTAGCCGGGAGATGGGCTTAACTCGAGGCCAGCTCAAGGCTAACTGGTGCTTGCTTCGGGACAGAGGCTTTAGCCAACAATAGCCACTCGATTGCAGCTAGCTTGCTGCGATGAGCCGGTGTAATGGTCCAGAGCTTGTGGCAGGAATCTGGTGATGTGGTAGAGAGAAGCAGTCCGATATGCTCTGGGTTGATATCGCGCTGTGCAGACTGGCAGGTATTGACCGAGCTGAAGCTGGCTGGTGTCTGAGCTAAAGGTGAAGACCGCTAGCAGTGGTGAACAATGACTACAATGACTACTACAATGACTACTAGTAGCTAGTTAGCTGGCTAGCTCCTGATGGAGGTCCCAGTTATACGGTATAAAAACAGCAGGTCCGTACTGGGTGAGACGGGTTGCAGGAAAGTATATTTAGTTTGTAGATGGAAAGTGAGATTAAAATATATACAAAAAAAAACCTGAAGAAAGAAACTTTACACGGGACAAGACAAACATACGTCCGACTGCTACGCCATCTTGGATATAATGAATAACATGTAAATGTATTTTGCAACGCTCGCACATGCTACGCGAGCGATGTGGTCAGCATGTTACACACCTCCCTCTCTCTCTCTCTCTCTCTCGCTCTCTCTCTCCCTCCTTCCCTCCCTCCCCCCCTCCCTCCCTCCCTCCCTCCGTTTGTGGCTTCATTAGCTCTTTGCTCTTCTCTCCTCTATTAAGATTGATGGTCTGCTGGGCTGAAGTTGACCATGTTAAGTCAAGCCAGGGCTAGGCGGGGGGGTGAGGGGGTGATGGTCTGATGGGTTATATATGACCATGTTACGTCTAACCAGGGCTAGGGGAGGACTTGATGGTCTGCTGGGCTATAAATGACCATGTTACGTCTAACCAGGGCTAGGGGAGGACTTGATGGTCTGCTGGGCTATAAATGACCATGTTACGTCTAGCCAGGGCTGGGGGAGGACTTGATGGTCTGCTGGGCTATAAATGACCATGTTACATCTAGCCAGGGCTGGGGGAGGACTTGATGGTCTGCTGGGCTATAAATGACCATGTTACGTCTAGCCAGGGCTGGGGGAGGACTTGATGGTCTGCTGGGCTATAAATGACCATGTTACGTCTAGCCAGGGCTGGGGGAGGACTTGATGGTCTGCTGGGCTATAAATAACCACACTTAGTCTAGTCAGGGCTGGGGGAGGACTTGATGGTTTGCTGGGCTATAAATAACCACACTTAGTCTAGCCAGGGCTGGGGGAGGACTTGATGGTCTGCTGGGCTATAAATGACCATGTTACGTCTAGCCAGGGCTGGGGGAGGACTTGATGGTCTGATGGGCTATAAATGATAATGTTACGTCTAGCCAGGGCTGGGGGAGGACTTGATGGTCTGCTGGGCTATAAATAACCACACTTAGTCTAGTCAGGGCTGGGGGAACACTCACACACCCTCTCACCTCAATGGCTGTCTGAACAACATCTTCGTCAGGGTGGTGTGTGCGTCACATGACTATTAGCCTGCTGAGCTAGAACCTAGGCTTTAGTATAGGGAGCTAAACTAAGACTTTGGGTCTCAGGCTGGTTACTCACCACCTCCTGCTACTGCTGGTCTGGTTGAGAGACACTGCTGGTCTGGTTGAGAGACACTGCTGGTCTGGTTGAGAGACACTGATGGCCCAATAAGTAAGAAAGAAAGATTTGAGTTTGACTAAAACAAGCAGACAGAGAGAGAGAGAGTGAGAGAGCGAGAGAGAGAAAGAGAAAGAATGAGAGAGCGAGAGAGAGAAAGAGAAAGAGAGAGAGAGAGAGAGAGAGACAGACAGACAGACAGACAGACAGACAGACAGACAGACAGACAGACAGACAGACAGACAGAGACTCTGCCTTCATCGTGACTTCCACACAGCCTACCACAGCTGTCAATGCCACTCACACACGACAACTTTCACACGTAAAGGTGACATTGACAGCTGTCTTGTGTGTGTGTTTACATAGAAAGATTCTAGGATAATGTTGTGCCATAATGGTTTTTCGTGTCCCCCATGGATCAGAGTTCAGCAGTCCGACAAATAGAATAACTGTTGGCCCTTCCTCTGGGCTGGTCCATAAATCACAGTTGTGGGGGTATTTGATGAAAACACACTTAACAAGTGTAAAGAACACAATTAGAAGGATTCCTGCAACTATCATCAAATATATTATGATATGCAGTGTAAACCGAGTGTACAAAACATTAAGAACACCTGCTCTTTCCATGACACTGACTGACCAGGTGAATCCAGGTGAAAGATATGATCCCTTATTGATGTCATTTGTTCAACTTCAATGTAGATGAAGGGGAGGAGACATGTAGATGAAGGGGAGGAGACATGTAGATGAAGGGGAGGAGACATGTAGATGAAGGGGAGGAGACATGTAGATGAAGGGGAGGAGACAGGTTAAAGAAGGATTTTTAAGCCTTGAGACATTTGAGACATGGATTGTGTGCCATTCAGAGGGTGAATGGGCAAGAACAAATATTGAAGTGCCTTTGAACGGGGTACTTGACATGGAATGACGAGTAACGCATTTAATAAATAACGGACATGAAATGAGACAGGAACAGCGTCAGCAAACAGGTAACACAAACAAAAAACAATCAATGAGGAGCTGGGGAACAGAGCTGGGGAACAGAGCTGGGGAACAGAGCTGGGGAACAGAGCTGGGAGGGAACTGAGCTGGGGAACAGAGCTGGGGAACAGAGCTGGGAGGGAACAGAGCTGGGGAACAGAGCTGGGGAACAGAGCTGGGGAACAGAGCTGGGGAACAGAGCTGGGGAACAGAGCTGGGGAACAGAGCTGGGGAACAGAGCTGGGGAACAGAGCTGGGGAACAGAGCTTGGAGGGAACTGAGCTGGGAGGGAACAGAGCTGGGGAACAGAGCTGGGGAACAGAGCTGGGAGGGAACAGAGCTGGGAGGGAACTGAGCTGGGAGGGAACAGAGCTGGGGAACAGAGCTGGGGAACAGAGCTGGGGAACAGAGCTGGGAGGGAACTGAGCTGGGGAACAGAGCTGGGGAACAGAGCTGGGAGGGAACAGAGCTGGGGAACAGAGCTGGCAGGGAACAGAGCTGAGGAACAGAGCTGGGAGGGAACAGAGCTGAGGAACAGAGCTGGGAGGGAACAGAGCAGGGGAACAGAGCTGGGAGGGAACTGAGCTGGGAGGGAACAGAGCAGGGGAACAGAGCTGGGAGGGAACAGAGCTGGGGAACAGAGCTGGGAGGGAACAGAGCTGGGGAACAGAGCTGGGGAACAGAGCTGGGAGGGAACTGAGCTGGGAGGGAACAGAGCTGGGGAACAGAGCTGGGAGGGAACAGAGCTGAGGAACAGAGCTGGGAGGGAACAGAGCTGAGGAACAGAGCTGGGGAACAGAGCTGGGGAACAGAGCTGGGGAACAGAGCTGGGAGGGAACAGAGCTGGGAGGGAACTGAGCTGGGGAACTGAGCTGGGGAACTGAGCTGGGAGGGAACAGAGCTGGGAGGGAACTGAGCTGGGGAACTGAGCTGGGGAACAGAGCTGGGGAACAGAGCTGGGGAACAGAGCTGGGAGGGAACAGAGCTGGGAGGGAACTGAGCTGGGGAACTGAGCTGGGGAACTGAGCTGGGAGGGAACAGAGCTGGTAGGGAACTGAGCTGGGGAACTGAGCTGGGGAACTGAGCTGGGGAACAGAGCTGGGGAACAGAGCTGGGAGGGAACTGAGCTGGGAGGGAACAGAGCTGGGGAACTGAGCTGGGGAACAGAGCTGGGGAACAGAGCTGGGGAACAGAGCTGGGGAACAGAGCTGGGGAACAGAGCTGGGAGGGAACAGAGCTGGGGAACTGAGCTGGGAGGGAACAGAGCTGGGGAAGCTGAGCTGGGGAACAGAGCTGGGAGGGAACTGAGCTGGGAGGGAACAGAGCTGTGAGGGAACAGAGCTGGGGAACAGAGCT
The DNA here is from genome assembly GCF_023373465.1 of Oncorhynchus keta. NCBI lineage: Eukaryota > Metazoa > Chordata > Actinopteri > Salmoniformes > Salmonidae > Oncorhynchus > Oncorhynchus keta. The sequence goes on along the minus strand of NC_068439.1, from coordinate 85,708,686 downwards.
GGGAGGGAACTGAGCTGGGGAACAGAGCTGGGAGGGAACTGAGCTGGGAGGGAACAGAGCTGGGGAACAGAGCTGGGGAACAGAGCTGGGGAACTGAGCTGGGGAACAGAGCTGTGAGGGAACTGAGCTGGGGAACAGAGCTGGGGAACAGAGCTGGGGAACAGAGCTGGGAGGGAACTGAGCTGGGAGGGAACAGAGCTGGGGAACAGAGCTGGGGAACAGAGCTGGGGAACAGAGCTGTGAGGGAACTGAGCTGGGAGGGAACAGAGCTGGGGAACTGAGCTGGGGAACAGAGCTGGGAGGGAACTGAGCTGGGAGGGAACAGAGCTGTGAGGGAACAGAGCTGGGGAACAGAGCTGGGAGGGAACTGAGCTGGGGAACAGAGCTGGGGAACTGAGCTGGGAGGGAACAGAGCTGGGGAACAGAGCTGGGGAACTGAGCTGAGGAACAGAGCTGGGAGGGAACAGAGCTGGGGAACAGAGCTGGGGAACAGAGCTGGGGAACAGAGCTGGGGAACAGAGCTGGGAGGGAACTGAGCTGGGAGGGAACAGAGCTGGGGAACAGAGCTGGGGAACAGAGCTGGGAGGGAACAGAGCTGGGAGGGAACTGAGCTGGGAGGGAACAGAGCTGGGGAACAGAGCTGGGGAACAGAGCTGGGGAACTGAGCTGGGAGGGAACAGAGCTGGGGAACAGAGCTGGGGAACTGAGCTGAGGAACAGAGCTGGGAGGGAACAGAGCTGGGGAACAGAGCTGGGGAACAGAGCTGGGGAACAGAGCTGGGAGGGAACTGAGCTGGGAGGGAACAGAGCTGGGGAACAGAGCTGGGGAACAGAGCTGGGGAACAGAGCTGGGAGGGAACTGAGCTGGGAGGGAACAGAGCTGGGGAACTGAGCTGGGGAACAGAGCTGGGAGGGAACTGAGCTGGGGGAACAGAGCTGTGAGGGAACAGAGCTGGGGAACAGAGCTGGGAGGGAACAGAGCTGGGGAACAGAGCTGGGAGGGAACTGAGCTGGGAGGGAACAGAGCTGGGGAACAGAGCTGGGGAACAGAGCTGGGGAACTGAGCTGGGGAACTGAGCTGGGAGGGAACTGAGCTGGGAGGGAACAGAGCTGGGGAACAGAGCTGGGGAACAGAGCTGGGAGGGAACAGAGCTGGGAGGGAACTGAGCTGGGGAACTGAGCTGGGGAACAGAGCTGGGAGGGAACTGAGCTGGGAGGGAACAGAGCTGTGAGGGAACAGAGCTGGGGAACAGAGCTGGGAGGGAACAGAGCTGGGGAACAGAGCTGGGGGAACAGAGCTGGGGAACAGAGCTGGGGAACTGAGCTGGGAGGGAACAGAGCTGAGGAACAGAGCTGTGAGGGAACAGAGCTGGGAGGGAACTGAGCTGGGGAACTGAGCTGGGAGGGAACAGAGCTGGGGAACAGAGCTGGGGAACTGAGCTGGGGAACAGAGCAGGGGAACTGAGCTGGGGAACTGAGCTGGGGAACAGAGCTGGGAGGGAACTGAGCTGGGGAACTGAGCTGGGAGGGAACAGAGCTGGGGAACAGAGCTGGGGAACAGAGCTGGGGAACTGAGCTGGGAGGGAACAAAGCTGGGGAACTGAGCTGGGAGGGAACAGAGCTGGGGAACTGAGCTGGGATGGAACTGAGCTGGGGAACTGAGCTGGGGAACTGAGCTGGGAGGGAACTGAGCTGGGAGGGAACTGAGCTGGGAGGGAACAGAGCTGTGAGGGAACAGAGCTGGGGAACAGAGCTGGGAGGGAACTGAGCTGGGGAACAGAGCTGGGGAACTGAGCTGGGAGGGAACAGAGCTGGGGAACAGAGCTGGGGAACTGAGCTGAGGAACAGAGCTGGGAGGGAACAGAGCTGGGGAACAGAGCTGGGGAACAGAGCTGGGGAACAGAGCTGGGGAACAGAGCTGGGGGAACTGAGCTGGGGAGGGAACAGAGCTGGGGAACAGAGCTGGGGAACAGAGCTGGGAGGGAACAGAGCTGGGAGGGAACTGAGCTGGGAGGGAACAGAGCTGGGGAACAGAGCTGGGGAACAGAGCTGGGAAACAGAGCTGGGAGGGAACAAAGCTGGGGAACTGAGCTGGGGGAGGGAACAGAGCTGGGGAACTGAGCTGGGATGGAACTGAGCTGGGGAACTGAGCTGGGGAACTGAGCTGGGAGGGAACAGAGCTGGGAGGGAACTGAGCTGGGAGGGAACAGAGCTGTGAGCTGGGGAACAGAGCTGGGGAAACAGAGCTGGGAGGGAACTGAGCTGGGGAACAGAGCTGGGGAACTGAGCTGGGAGGGAACAGAGCTGGGGAACAGAGCTGGGGAACTGAGCTGAGGAACAGAGCTGGGAGGGAACAGAGCTGGGGAACAGAGCTGGGGAACAGAGCTGGGGGGAACAGAGCTGGGGAACAGAGCTGGGAGGGAACTGAGCTGGGAGGGAACAGAGCTGGGGAACAGAGCTGGGGAACAGAGCTGGGAGGGAACAGAGCTGGGAGGGAACTGAGCTGGGAGGGAACAGAGCTGGGGAACAGAGCTGGGGAACAGAGCTGGGGAACAGAGCTGGGAACTGAGCTGGGGAACTGAGCTGGGGAACAGAGCTGGGGGAACTGAGCTGGGAGGGAACAGAGCAGGGGAACAGAGCTGGGAGGGAACAGAGCTGGGGAACAGAGCTGGGAGGGAACAGAGCTGGGGAACAGAGCTGGGGAACAGAGCTGGGAGGGAACTGAGCTGGGAGGGAACAGAGCTGGGGAACAGAGCTGGGAGGGAACTGAGCTGAGGAACAGAGCTGGGAGGGAACAGAGCTGAGGAACAGAGCTGGGGAACAGAGCTGGGGGGAACAGAGCTGGGGAACAGAGCAGGGCTGGGGAACAGAGCTGGGAGGGAACAGAGCTGGGGAACTGAGCTGGGGAACTGAGCTGGGAGGGAACAGAGCTGGGAGGGAACAGAGCTGGGGAACTGAGCTGGGGAACAGAGCTGGGGAACAGAGCTGGGGAACAGAGCTGGGAGGGAACAGAGCTGGGAGGGAACTGAGCTGGGGAACTGAGCTGGGGAACTGAGCTGGGAGGGAACAGAGCTGGTAGGGAACTGAGCTGGGGAACTGAGCTGGGGAACTGAGCTGGGGAACAGAGCTGGGGAACAGAGCTGGGAGGGAACTGAGCTGGGGGAGGGAACAGAGCTGGGGAACAGAGCTGGGGAACAGAGCTGGGGGAACAGAGCTGGGGAACAGAGCTGGGGAACAGAGCTGGGGAACAGAGCTGGGAGGGAACAGAGCTGGGGAACTGAGCTGGGAGGGAACAGAGCTGGGGAACTGAGCTGGGGAACAGAGCTGGGAGGGAACTGAGCTGGGAGGGAACAGAGCTGTGAGGGAACAGAGCTGGGGAACAGAGCTGGGAGGGAACTGAGCTGGGGAACTGAGCTGGGAAGGAACTGAGCTGGGAGGGAACAGAGCTGGGGAACAGAGCTGGGGAACAGAGCTGGGGAACTGAGCTGGGGAACAGAGCTGTGAGGGAACTGAGCTGGGGAACAGAGCTGGGGAACAGAGCTGGGGAACAGAGCTGGGAGGGAACTGAGCTGGGAGGGAACAGAGCTGGGGAACAGAGCTGGGGAACAGAGCTGGGGAACAGAGCTGTGAGGGAACTGAGCTGGGAGGGAACAGAGCTGGGGAACTGAGCTGGGGAACAGAGCTGGGAGGGAACTGAGCTGGGAGGGAACAGAGCTGTGAGGGAACAGAGCTGGGGAACAGAGCTGGGAGGGAACTGAGCTGGGGAACAGAGCTGGGAGGGAACTGAGCTGGGAGGGAACAGAGCTGGGGAACAGAGCTGGGGAACAGAGCTGGGGAACTGAGCTGGGGAACTGAGCTGGGAGGGAACTGAGCTGGGAGGGAACAGAGCTGGGGAACAGAGCTGGGGAACAGAGCTGGGAGGGAACAGAGCTGGGAGGGAACTGAGCTGGGGAACTGAGCTGGGGAACAGAGCTGGGAGGGAACTGAGCTGGGAGGAACAGAGCTGTGAGGGAACAGAGCTGGGGAACAGAGCTGGGAGGGAACAGAGCTGGGGAACAGAGCTGGGAGGGAACAGAGCTGGGAGGGAACAGAGCTGGGGAACTGAGCTGGGAGGGAACAGAGCTGAGGAACAGAGCTGTGAGGGAACAGAGCTGGGAGGGAACTGAGCTGGGGAACTGAGCTGGGAGGGAACAGAGCTGGGGAACAGAGCTGGGGAACAGAGCTGGGAGGGAACAGAGCTGGGAGGGAACAGAGCTGGGAGGGAACAGAGCTGGGGAACTGAGCTGGGAGGGAACAGAGCTGGGGAACTGAGCTGGGGAACTGAGCTGGGAGGGAACTGAGCTGGGAGGGAACTGAGCTGGGGAACTGAGCTGGGAGGGAACAGAGCTGGGGAACAGAGCTGGGGAACTGAGCTGGGGAACAGAGCTGGGAGGGAACAGAGCTGGGAGGGAACAGAGCTGGGGAACTGAGCTGGGAGGGAACAGAGCTGGGGAACTGAGCTGGGGAACAGAGCTGGGGAACTGAGCTGGGGAACTGAGCTGGGGAACTGAGCTGGGAACAGAGCTGGGGAACAGAGCTGGGGAACTGAGCTGGGGAACAGAGCAGGGGAACTGAGCTGGGGAACTGAGCTGGGGAACAGAGCTGGGAGGGAACTGAGCTGGGGAACTGAGCTGGGAGGGAACAGAGCTGGGGAACAGAGCTGGGGAACAGAGCTGGGGAACTGAGCTGGGAGGGAACAAAGCTGGGGAACTGAGCTGGGAGGGAACAGAGCTGGGGAACTGAGCTGGGATGGAACTGAGCTGGGGAACTGAGCTGGGGAACTGAGCTGGGAGGGAACTGAGCTGGGAGGGAACTGAGCTGGGGAACTGAGCTGGGGAACTGAGCTGGGAGGGAACAGAGCTGGGGAACAGAGCTGGGGAACAGAGCTGGGAGGGAACAGAGCTGGGAGGGAACAGAGCTGGGGAACAGAGCTGGGGAACAGAGCTGGGAGGGAACAGAGCTGGGGAACTGAGCTGGGGAACAGAGCTGGGGAACTGAGCTGGGGAACTGAGCTGGGGAACTGAGCTGGGGAACAGAGCTGGGGAACAGAGCTGGGGAACTGAGCTGGGGAACAGAGCAGGGGAACTGAGCTGGGGAACTGAGCTGGGGAACTGAGCTGGGGAACAGAGCTGGGGAACTGAGCTGGGGAACAGAGCTGGGGAACTGAGCTGGGGAACAGAGCTGGGGAACAGAGCTGGATAACTGAGCTGGGGAACAGAGCTGGGGAACTGAGCTGGGGAACAGCGCTGGGAGGGAACAGAGCAGGGGAACAGAGCTGGGAGGGAACTGAGCTGGGAGGGAACAGAGCTGGGGAACAGAGCTGGGAGGGAACAGAGCTGGGAGGGAACTGAGCTGGGGAACTGAGCTTGGAGGGAACAGGGCTGGGGAACAGAGCTGGGAGGGAACAGAGCTGGGGAACTGAGCTGGAGAACAGAGCTGGGGAACAGAGCTGGGGAACAGAGCTGTGAGGGAACAGAGCTGGGGAACAGAGCTGGGAGGGAACAGAGCTGGGGAACAGAGCTGGGAGGGAACAGAGCTGGGGAACAGAGCTGGGAGGGAACAGAGCTGGGGAACTGAGCTGGGGAACTGAGCTGGGGAACTGAGCTGGGGAACAGAGCTGGGGAACAGAGCTGGGGAACTGAGCTGGGGAACAGAGCTGGGGAACAGAGCTGGGAGGGAACAGAGCTGGGAGGGAACAGAGCTGGGAGGGAACAGAGCTGGGGAACAGAGCTGGGAGGGAACCGAGCTGGGGAACAGAGCTGGGGAACTGAGCTGGGGAACAGAGCTGGGGAACAGAGCTGGGAGGGAACAGAGCTGGGGAACAGAGCTGGGGAACAGAGCTGGGAGGGATCAGAGCTGGGGAACAGAGCTGGGGAACAGAGCTGGGAGGGAACTGAGCTGGGGAACTGAGCTGGGGAACTGAGCTGGGGAACAGAGCTGGGAGGGAACAGAGCTGGGAGGGAACAGAGCTGGGGAACTGAGCTGGGGAACTGAGCTGGGGAACAGAGCTGGGGAACAGAGCTGGGAGGGAACTGAGCTGGGGAACTGAGCTGGGGAACTGAGCTGAGGAACAGAGCTGGGGAACTGAGCTGGGGAACTGAGCTGGGGAACAGAGCTGGGGAACTGAGCTGGGGAACAGAGCTGGGAGGGAACTGAGCTGGGGAACTGAGCTGGGGAACTGAGCTGAGGAACAGAGCTGGGGAACTGAGCTGGGGAACTGAGCTGGGGAACAGAGCTGGGGAACTGAGCTGGGGAACTGAGCTGGGGAACTGAGCTGGGGAACTGAGCTGGGGAACAGAGCTGGGGAACTGAGCTGGGGAACTGAGCTGGGGAACAGAGCTGGGAGGGAACTGAGCTGGGGAACTGAGCTGGGGAACTGAGCTGGGGAACAGAGCTGGGAGGGAACTGAGCTGGGGAACTGAGCTGGGGAACTGAGCTGAGGAACAGAGCTGGGGAACTGAGCTGGGGAACTGAGCTGGGGAACAGAGCTGGGGAACTGAGCTGGGGAACTGAGCTGGGGAACTGAGCTGGGGGGAACAGAGCTGGGGAACTGAGCTGGGGAACAGAGCTGGGGAACTGAGCTGGGGAACTGAGCTGGGGAACTGACCAATATAGGGGAGGTAATAACAGGTGAATAGTGAGTCCAGGTGAGTCCTATATCGATGATGTGCGTGACGAGGGAAGGCAGGTGTGCGTAATGGATGAAAGGAGTGCCTGGTGCAAGGTAGCCTGGCACCCTCAAGCGCCAAGGGGGGAAACGGGAGCAGTCTTGACAGTACTAGGCGCCAAGCGTACCTATTTGTGTCAATAGCTGCAATGCTGCTGGGTTTTCATGCTCGTATGTACCTGGTAAAGGCCAGCCCTGGTTAAGGTCAGCCCTGGTTAAGGTCAGCCCTGGTTAAGGTCAGCCCTGGTTAAGGTCAGCCGTAATAAAGACCAGCCCTGGTTAAGGTCAGCCCTGGTTAAGACCAGCCCTGGTTAAGGTCAGCCCTGGTTAAGGTCAGCCCTGGTTAAGACCAGCCCTGGTTAAGGTCAGCCCTGGTTAAGGTCAGCCCTGGTTAAGGTCAGCCGTAATAAAGACCAGCCCTGGTTAAGGTCAGCCCTGGTTAAGGTCAGCCGTAATAAAGACCAGCCCTGTTTAAGGTCAGCCCTGGTTAAGACCAGCCCTGGTTAAGGTCAGCCCTGGTTAAGGTCAGCCCTGGTTAAGGTCAGCCGTAATAAAGACCAGCCCTGTTTAAGGTCAGCCCTGGTTAAGACCAGCCCTGGTTAAGGTCAGCCGTAATAAAGGCCAGCCCTGGTTAAGACCAGCCGTAATAAAGGCCAGCCCTGGTTAAGAACAGCCCTGGTTAAGGTCAGCCGTAATAAAGGACAGCCCTGGTTAAGGTCAGCCGTAATAAAGGTCAGCCCTGGTTAAGGACAGCCCTGGTTAAGGTCAGCCGTAATAAAGACCAGCCCTGTTTAAGGTCAGCCCTGGTTAAGACCAGCCCTGGTTAAGGTCAGCCGTAATAAAGGCCAGCCCTGGTTAAGACCAGCCGTAATAAAGGCCAGCCCTGGTTAAGAACAGCCCTGGTTAAGGTCAGCCATAATAAAGGACAGCCCTGGTTAAGGTCAGCCGTAATAAAGGTCAGCCCTGGTTAAGACCAGCCCTGGTTAAGACCAGCCCTGGTTAATGTCAGCCTTAATAAAGGCCAGCCCTAGTTTAAGGTCAGCCGTAATAAAGGACAGCCCTGGTTAAGGTCAGCCGTAATAAAGGCCAGCCCTGGTTAAGACCAGCCCTGGTTAAGACCAGCCCTGGTTAATGTCAGCCTTAATAAAGGCCAGCCCTAGTTTAAGGTCAGCCGTAATAAAGGACAGCCCTGGTTAAGGTCAGCCGTAATAAAGGTCAGCCCTGGTTAAGGACAGCCCTGGTTAAGGTCAGCCGTAACAAAGGACAGCCCTGGTTAAGGTCAGCTGTAATAAAGGCCAGCCCTGGTTAAGAACAGCCCTGGTTAAGGACAGCCCTGGTTAAGGTCAGCCGTAACAAAGGACAGCCCTGGTTAAGGTCAGACGTAATAAAGGACAGCCCTGGTTAAGGACAGCCCTGGTTAAGGTCAGCCTTAATAAAGGCCAGCCCTGGTTAAGGACAGCCCTAGTTAAGGTCAGCCCTGGTTAAGGCCAGCCCTGGTTAAGACCAGCCCTGGTTAAGGCCAGCCCTGGTTAAGACCAGCCGTAATAAAGGTCAGCCCTGGTTAAGACCAGCCGTAATAAAGGTCAGCCCTGGTGAAGGTCAGCTGTAATAAAGACCAGCCCTGGTTAAGACCAGCCCTGGTTAAGAACAGCCCTGGTTAAGGTCAGCCGTAACAAAGGCCAGCCCTGGTTAAGATCAGCCCTGGTTAAGACCAGCCGTAATAAAGGCCAGCCCTGGTTAAGGTCAGCCGTAATAAAGGCCAGCCCTGGTTAAGAACAGCCCTGGTTAAGGTCAGCCTTAATAAAGGCCAGCCCTGGTTAAGGTCAGCCTTAATAAAGGCCAGCCCTGGTTAAGGTCAGCCCTGGTTAAGGTCAGCCCTGGTTAAGGCCAGCCCTGGTTCAGGTCAGCCGTAATAAAGACCAGCCCTGGTTAAGACCAGCCCTGGTTAAGGTCAGCCGTAATAAAGGCCAGCCCTGGTTAAGGTCAGCCGTAATAAAGGCCAGCCCTGGTTAAGAACAGCCCTGGTTAAGGTCAGCCTTAATAAAGGCCAGCCCTGGTTAAGGTCAGCCGTAATAAAGACCAGCCCTGGTAAAGACCAGCCCTGGTTAAGACCAGCTGTAATAAAGGCCAGCCACTGGTTAAGAATACCTAGGATAGGGTAAGTAAGGGTAAGTAATCCTTCTCACCCCCCTTCTCCCCCTAAAAAGATTTAGATGCAAGTGGCTGTTCCACTGGATGTCATAAGGTTAAGGTCAGCCTTAATAAAGGCCAGCCCTGGTTAAGGTCAGCCCTGGTTAAGGTCAGCCCTGGTTAAGGCCAGCCCTGGTTCAGGTCAGCCGTAATAAAGACCAGCCCTGGTTAAGACCAGCCCTGGTTAAGGTCAGCCGTAATAAAGACCAGCCCTGGTTAAGGTCAGCCCTGGTTAAGGCCAGCCCTGGTTCAGGTCAGCCGTAATAAAGACCAGCCCTGGTTAAGACCAGCCCTGGTTAAGGTCAGCCGTAATAAAGGCCAGCCCTGGTTAAGGTCAGCCGTAATAAAGGCCAGCCCTGGTTAAGAACAGCCCTGGTTAAGGTCAGCCTTAATAAAGGCCAGCCCTGGTTAAGGTCAGCCCTGGTTAAGGTCAGCCCTGGTTAAGGCCAGCCCTGGTTCAGGTCAGCCGTAATAAAGACCAGCCCTGGTTAAGACCAGCCCTGGTTCAGGTCAGCCGTAATAAAGACCAGCCCTGGTTAAGGCCAGCCCTGGTTCAGGTCAGCCGTAATAAAGACCAGCCCTGGTTAAGACCAGCCCTGGTTAAGGTCAGCCGTAATAAAGACCAGCCCTGGTGAAGGTCAGCCGTAATAAAGACCAGCCCTGGTTAAAGTTAGCCGTAACAAAGGCCAGCCCTGGTTAAGGTCAGCCCTGGTTAAGGTCAGCCCTGGTTAAGGTCAGCCGTAATAAAGACCAGCCCTGGTTAAAGTTAGCCGTAACAAAGGCCAGCCCTGGTTAAGGTCAGCCCTGGTTAAGGACAGCCCTGGTTAAGGTCAGCCCTGGTTAAGGTCAGCCGTTATAAAGACCAGCCCTGGTTAAGACCAGCTGTAATAAAGGCCAGTCCTGGTTAAGGCCTGCCCTGGTTAAGGTCAGCCGTAACAAAGGCCAGCCCTGGTTAAGGTCAGCTGTAATAAAGCCCTGGTTAAGGTCAGCCCTGGTTAAGGACAGCCCTGGTTAAGACCAGCCCTGGTTAAGGTCAGCTGTAATAAAGCCCTGGTTAAGAACAGCCCTGGTTAAGAACAGCCCTGGTTAAGGTTAGCCGTAATAAAGACCAGCCCTGGTTAAGACCAGCCCTGGTTAAGGACAGCCCTGGTTAAGGTTAGCCGTAATAAAGGTCAGCCCTGGTTAAGACCAGCCCTGGTTAAGGTCAGCCGTAATAAAGGTCAGCCCTGGTTAAGAACAGCCCTGGTTTAAGGGCAGCTGTAATAAAGACCAGCCCTGGTTAAGGACAGCCCTGGTTAAGACCAGCCGTAATAAAGACCAGCCCTGGTTAAGAACAGCCCTGGTTAAGGTCAGCCCTGGTTAAGACCAGCCCTGGTTAAGGTCAGCCCTGGTTAAGGTCAGCCCTGGTTAAGACCAGCCCTGGTTAAGGTCAGCCCTGGTTAAGGTCAGCCCTGGTTAAGAACAGCCCTGGTTAAGGTCAGCTGTAATAAAGGTCAGCCCTGGTTAAGGTCAGCCCTGGTTAAGGACAGCCCTGGTTAAGACCAGCCCTGGTTAAGACCAGCCCTGGTTAAGGTCAGCCGTAATTTTATTTTTATTTTTATTTTATTTCACCTTTATTTAACCAGGTAGGCTAGTTGAGAACAGGTTCTCATTTGCAACTGCGACCTGGCCAAGATAAAGCATAGCAGTGTGAACAGACAACACAGAGTTACACATGGAGTAAACAATTAACAAGTCAATAACACAGAGAAAAAAGGGGAGTCTATATACAATGTGTGCAAAAGGAATGAGGAGGTAGGCGAATAATTACAATATTGCAGATTAACACTGGAGTGATAAATGATCAGATGATCATGTACAGGTAGAGATATTGGTGTGCAAAAGAGCAGAAAAGTAAATAAATAAAAACTGTGGGGATGAGGTAGGTGAAAATGGGTGTGCTATTTACCAATAGATTATGTACAGCTGCAGCGATCGGTTAGCTGCTCAGCTAGCTGATGTTTAAAGTTGGTGAGGGAGATAAAAGTCTCCAACTTCAGCGATTTTTGCAATTTGTTCCAGTCACAGGCAGCAGAGTACTGGAACGAAAGGCGGCCGAATGAGGTGTTGGCTTTAGGGATGTTCAATGATATACACCTGCTGGAGCGCGTGCTACGGATGGGTGTTGCCATCGTGACCAGTGAGCTGAGATAAGGCGGAGCTTTGCCTAGCATGGCCTTGTAGATGACCTGGAGCCAGTGGGTCTGGCGACGAATATGTAGCGAGGGCCAGCCGACTAGAGCATACAGGTCGCAGTGGTGGGTGGTATTAGGTGCTTTAGTGACAAAACGGATGGCACTGTGATAAACTGCATCCAGTTTGCTGAGTAGAGTGTTGGAAGCGATTTTGTAGATGACATCGCCGAAGTCAAGGATCGGTTGGATAGTCCATTTTACTAGGGTAAGTTTGGCGGCGTGAGTGAAGGGGGCTTTGTTGCGGAATAGAAAGCAGACTCTTGATTTGATTTTCGATTGGAGATGTTTGATATGAGTCTGGAAGGAGAGTTTAAAGTCTAGCGAGACACCTAGGTACTTATAGATGTCCACATATTCATTGTCGGAACCATCCAGGGTGGTGATGCTGGTCAGGCGTGCGGGTGCAGGCAGCGAACGGTTGAAAAGCATGCATTTGGTTTTTCTAGCGTTTAAGAGCAGTTGGAGGCCAAGGAAGGAGTGTTGTATGGCATTGAAGCTCGTTTGGAGGTTAGATAGCACAGTGTCCAAGGAAGGGCCAGAAGTATATAGAATGGTGTCGTCTGCATAGAGGTGGATCAGGGAATCGCCCGCAGCAAGAGCAACATCATTGATATATACAGAGAAAAGAGTCGGCCCGAGAATTGAACCCTGTGGCACCCCCATAGAGACTGCCAGAGGACCGGACAGCATGCCCTCCTATTTGACACACTAGACTCTGTCTGCAAAGTAATTGGTGAACCAGGCAAGGCAGTCATCCGAAAAACCGAGGCTACAGAGTCTGCCGATAAGAATATGGTGATTGACAGAGTCGAAAGCCTTGGCAAGGTCGATGAAGACGGCTGCACAGTACTGTCTTTTATCGATGGCGGTTATGATATCGTTTAGTACCTTGAGCGTGGCTGAGGTGCACCCGTGACCGGCTCAGAAACCAGATTGCACAGCGGAGAAGGTACGGTGGGATTTGAGATGGTCAGTGACCTGTTTGCTGTTTGTTGACTTGGCTTTCGAAGACCTTAGATAGGCAGGGCAGGATGGATATAGGTCTGTAACAGTTTGGGTCCAGGGTGTCTCCCCCTTTGAAGAGGGGGATGACTGTGGCAGCTTTCCAATCCTTGGGGATCTCAGACGATATGAAAGAGAGGTTGAACAGGCTGGTAATAGGGATTGCGACAATGGCGGCGGATAGTTTCCGAAATAGAGGGTCCAGATTGTCAAGACCAGCTGATTTGTACGGGTCCAGGTTTTGCAGCTCTTTCAGAACATCTGCTATCTGGATTTGGGTAAAGGAGAACCTGGAGAGGCTTGGGATAGTAGCTGCAGGGGGGGCGGAGCTGTTGGCCGAGGTTGGAGTAGAGACCAGCCCTGGTTAAGACCAGCCCTGCTTAAGGTCAGCTGTAATAAAGGCCAGCCCTGGTTAAGGCCAGCCCTGGTTAAGACCAGCCCTGGTTAAGGTCAGCCGTAATAAAGGCCAGCCCTGGTTAAGGTCAGCCGTAATAAAGGTCAGCCCTGGTTTAAGACTAGCCCTGGTTAAGACCAGCCGTAATGAAGGCCAGCCCTGGTTTAAGACTAGCCCTGGTTAAGACCAGCCGTAATGAAGGCCAGCCCTGGTTTAAGACTAGCCCTGGTTAAGACCAGCCGTAATGAAGGCCAGCCCTGGTTTAAGACTAGCCCTGGTTAAGACCAGCCGTAATGAAGGCCATGTCACATTCTGACCTTAGTTCCTTTATTATGTCTGGTCAGGGCGTGAGTTGGGGTGGGTAGTCTATGTTCTTTTTTCTATGTTGTGTTTATGTGTTTGGCCTGGTATGGTTCTCAATCAAAGGCAGCTGTCGATCGTTGTCTCTGATTGAGAATCATACTTAGGAAGCCTGTTTTCCCCATTTTGGTTGTTTTCTGTGTCTGTGTCTTTCACACAGAACTGTTTCGTTTTCAGTTTGTGTCGTGTTCAATTTTGATAAAAAAATATGACGAACACTTGCCACGCTGCGCATTGGTCCGATCCTTCCTACTCCTCCTCAGAAGAGGAGGACGAACACCGTTACAGGCCAGCCATAGTTAGAAAGTTCTTCTGTAGTGTGCTGTAGTGGTGAACGTAGAGCCCAACCCCATCATCATCAAACCTGGCCCTCTAAACTTTAGTTAGCTGCCAAACCAAACTCCAACCCTGGGGAACCTTTTCTGTTTCAATCACCCTGCTCTCTCATGCCCAGTCACGCTTGTCGAGCCTCAGCTCTGGGACCGTCTGGACCACATCAGCACTGCACTGGAAATATTTTGACAAAGAGATGGGGGCCATTTGTGATGTCATGGGTCTAAGTATTGTAGGTCCACAACTGGCAGGCCAACTACAGAAAGGTTACGGGTCCACAACTCAACACTGTTGTACCTACCATCTAGCAATATGGACTGACTCACAGTGTGGAACACAGTTATACCATCTAGCAATATGGACTGACTCACAGTGTGGAACACAGTTATACCATCTAGCAATATGGACTGACTCACAGTGTGGAACACAGTTATACCATCTAGCAATATGGACTGACTCACAGTGTGGAACACAGTTATACCATCTAGCAATATGGACTGACTCACAGTGTGGAACACAGTTATACCATCTAGCAATATGGACTGACTCACAGTGTGGAACACAGTTATACCATCTAGCAATATGGACTGACTCACAGTGTGGAACACAGTTATACCATCTAGCAATATGGACTGACTCACAGTGAGGAACACAGTTATACCATCTACCAATATGGACTGACTCACAGTGTGGAACACAGTTATACCATCTAGCAATATGGACTGGCTCACAGTGTGCTCCCATCTAGCTGATGTTTCTACCATCTAGCAATATGGACTGACTCACGGCTCACATATACCATCTAGCAATATGGACTGCTCGATGTCTATACCAGAGCATGGACTGACTCACAGTGTGGTTATACCCTGCAGACAGGAACACAGTTATACCATCTAGCAATATGGACTGACTCACAGGCTGTGTTATACCATCTAGACAGGCCCAGAGAGACAGACTTATACCAATATGGAACTGTGTCCTGCAAAATGGACTGACTCACAGTGTGGAACACAGGCCCAGAGAGACATGGCTCACAGTGTGCTCCCATCTAGCTGTGTCCTGCAGACAGGCCCAGAGAGACAGGCTGTGTGTCCTGCAGACAGGCCCAGAGAGACAGGCTGTGTGTCCTGCAGACAGGCCCAGAGAGACAGGCTGTGTGTCCTGCAGACAGGCCCAGAGAGACAGGCTGTGTGTCCTGTAGACAGGCCCAGAGAGACAGGCTGTGTGTCCTGTAGACAGGCCCAGAGAGACAGGCTGTGTGTCCTGCAGACAGGCCCAGAGAGACAGGCTGTGTGTCCTGCAGACAGGCCCAGAGAGACAGGCTGTGTGTCCTGCAGACAGGCCCAGAGAGACAGGCTGTGTGTCCTGCAGACAGGCCCAGAGAGACAGGCTGTGTGTCCTGTAGACAGGCCCAGAGAGACAGGCTGTGTGTCCTGTAGACAGGCCCAGAGAGACAGGCTGTGTGTCCTATAGACAGGCCCAGAGAGACAGGCTGTGTGTCCTGCAGACAGGCCCAGAGAGACAGGCTGTGTGTCCTATAGACAGGCCCAGAGAGACAGGCTGTGTGTCCTGCAGACAGGCCCAGAGAGACGGGCTGTGTGTCGTGTAGACAGGCCCAGAGAGACAGGCTGTGTGTCCTATAGACAGGCCCAGAGAGACAGGCTGTGTGTCCTGCAGACAGGCCCAGAGAGACAGGCTGTGTGTCCTATAGACAGGCCCAGAGAGACAGGCTGTGTGTCCTGCAGACAGGCCCAGAGAGACAGGCTGTGTGTCCTGTAGACAGGCCCAGAGAGACAGGCTGTGTGTCCTGTAGACAGGCCCAGAGAGACAGGCTGTGTGTCCTATAGACAGGCCCAGAGAGACAGGCTGTGTGTCCTGCAGACAGGCCCAGAGAGACAGGCTGTGTGTCCTGCAGACAGGCCCAGAGAGACAGGCTGTGTGTCCTGCAGACAGGCCCAGAGAGACAGGCTGTGTGTCCTGTAGACAGGCCCAGAGAGACAGGCTGTGTGTCCTGTAGACAGGCCCAGAGAGACAGGCTGTGTTGTCCTGCAGACAGGCCCAGAGAGACAGGCTGTGTGTCCTGCAGACAGGCCCAGAGAGACAGGCTGTGTGTCCTGCAGACAGGCCCAGAGAGACAGGCTGTGTGTCCTGCAGACAGACCCAGAGAGACAGGCTGTGTGTCCTGCAGACAGACCCAGAGAGACATGCTGTGTGTCCTGCAGACAGACCCAGAGAGACATGCTGTGTGTCCTGCAGACAGGCCCAGAGAGACAGGCTGTGTGTCCTGCAGACAGACCCAGAGAGACAGGCTGTGTGATGTTTGTTGTGGTTTATATGTATGCTTAAAGCTGATGTTAGTAACCAGGAACAATGTACCAGGAAACGAAAGGTTGCTGGTTCCAATCCCCGAGCCGACGAGGTCAATAATCTGCCGATGTGCCCTTGAGAAAGGCCCTTCACTCCAATTGCTACTAAGTGGCTCTGCTAAAATGACGTAAATCAGCTGTTATTCAACAGAACTGGAGCTCTGTGTTTGTCTCTGGCATTACAACACACAATAATATCATAATATAAATATATATAATAAGATTACAGCATCCATGTATTATTCAATAGGACACAGAGCCAGGGAACTGACTCACAGTATTGAACACTGTCAGGGGAGACAGGAATACTAGTGGTTATAGAGGACTGAGTGGGGAGACAGGAATCCTAGTGGTTATAGAGGACTGAGTGGGGAGACAGGAATACTAGTGGTTATAGAGGACTGACTGGGGAGACAGGAATACTAGTGGTTATAGAGGACTGACTGGGGAGACAGGAATACTAGTGGTTATAGAGGACTGAGTGGGGAGACAGGAATACTAGTGGTTATAGAGGACTGTCAGGGGAGACAGGAATACTAGTGGTTATAGAGGACTGTCTGGGGAGACAGGAACCTAGTGGTTATAGAGGACTGTCTGGGGAGACAGGAACCTAGTGGTTATAGAGGACTGAGTGGGGAGACAGGAATACTAGTGGTTATAGAGGACTGAGTGGGGAGACAGGAATACTAGTGGTTATAGAGGACTGTCAGGGGTGACAGGAATACTAGTGGTTATATAGGACTGGGGAGACAGGAATACTAGTGGTTATAGAGGACTGAGTGGGGAGACAGGAATACTAGTGGTTATAGAGGACTGTGGGGAGACAGGAATACTAGTGGTTATATAGGACTGTCTGGGGAGACAGGAATCCTAGTGGTTATAGAGGACTGAGTGGGGAGACAGGAATCCTAGTGGTTATAGAGGACTGAGTGGGGAGACAGGAATCCTAGTGGTTATAGAGGACTGAGTGGGGAGACAGGAATACTAGTGGTTATAGAGGACTGACTGGGGAGACAGGAATACTAGTGGTTATAGAGGACTGACTGGGGAGACAGGAATACTAGTGGTTATAGAGGACTGAGTGGGGAGACAGGAATACTAGTGGTTATAGAGGACTGAGTGGGGAGACAGGAATCCTAGTGGTTATAGAGGACTGAGTGGGGAGACAGGAATACTAGTGGTTATAGAGGACTGAGTGGGGAGACAGGAATACTAGTGGTTATAGAGGACTGAGTGGGGAGACAGGAATCCTAGTGGTTATAGAGGACTGAGTGGGGAGACAGGAATCCTAGTGGTTATAGAGGACTGAGTGGGGAGACAGGAATACTAGTGGTTATAGAGGACTGAGTGGGGAGACAGGAATCCTAGTGGTTATAGAGGACTGAGTGGGGAGACAGGTAACCTAGTGGTTATAGAGGACTGACTGGGGAGACAGGAATCCTAGTGGTTATATAGGACTGAGTGTGGAGACAGGAATCCTAGTGGTTATAGAGGACTGAGTGGGGAGACAGGAATCCTAGTGGTTATAGAGGACTGAGTGGGGAGACAGGAATACTAGTGGTTATAGAGGACTGAGTGGGGAGACAGGAATCCTAGTGGTTATAGAGGACTGAGTGGGGAGACAGGAATCCTAGTGGTTATAGAGGACTGAGTGGGGAGACAGGAATACTAGTGGTTATAGAGGACTGAGTGGGGAGACAGGAATCCTAGTGGTTATAGAGGACTGAGTGGGGAGACAGGAATACTAGTGGTTATAGAGGACTGAGTGGGGAGACAGGAATACTAGTGGTTATAGAGGACTGAGTGGGGAGACAGGAATACTAGTGGTTATAGAGGACTGAGTGGGGAGACAGGTAACCTAGTGGTTATAGAGGACTGAGTGGGGAGACAGGAATACTAGTGGTTATAGAGGACTGAGTGGGGAGACAGGAATACTAGTGGTTATAGAGGACTGAGTGGGGAGACAGGAATACTAGTGGTTATATAGGACTGAGTGGGGAGACAGGAATACTAGTGGTTATATAGGACTGTCAGGGGAGACAGGAATACTAGTGGTTATATAGGACTGTCTGGGGAGACAGGTAACCTAGTGGTTATAGAGGACTGTCTGGGGAGACAGGTAACCTAGTGGTTATAGAGGACTGAGTGGGGAGACAGGAATACTAGTGGTTATAGAGGACTGAGTGGGGAGACAGGAATACTAGTGGTTATAGAGGACTGTCAGGGGTGACAGGAATACTAGTGGTTATATAGGACTGTCTGGGGAGACAGGAATACTAGTGGTTATAGAGGACTGAGTGGGGAGACAGGAATACTAGTGGTTATAGAGGACTGTCAGGGGTGACAGGAATACTAGTGGTTATATAGGACTGTCTGGGGAGACAGGAATCCTAGTGGTTATAGAGGACTGAGTGGGGAGACAGGAATCCTAGTGGTTATATAGGACTGAGTGGGGAGACAGGAATACTAGTGGTTATAGAGGACTGAGTGGGGAGACAGGAATACTAGTGGTTATATAGGACTGAGTGGGGAGACAGGAATACTAGTGGTTATATAGGACTGTCAGGGGAGACAGGTAACCTAGTGGTTATAGAGGACTGAGTGGGGAGACAGGAATACTAGTGGTTATAGAGGACTGAGTGGGGAGACAGGAATACTAGTGGTTATATAGGACTGTCAGGGGAGACAGGAATATTAGTGGTTATAGAGGACTGACGGGGGAGACAGGAATACTAGTGGTTATATAGGACTGAGTGGAGAGACAGGAATACTAGTGGTTATATAGGACTGTCAGGGGAGACAGGAATACTAGTGGTTATAGAGGACTGAGTGGGGAGACAGGAATACTAGTGGTTATATAGGACTGTCAGGGGAGACAGGAATACTAGTGGTTATAGAGGACTGACGGGGGAGACAGGAATACTAGTGGTTATAGAGGACTGAGTGGGGAGACAGGAATACTAGTGGTTATATAGGACTGAGTGGGGAGACAGGAATACTAGTGGTTATATAGGACTGTCAGGAGAGACAGGAATACTAGTGGTTATAGAGGACTGAGTGGGGAGACAGGAATACTAGTGGTTATAGAGAACTGAGTGGGGAGACAGGAATACTAGTGGTTATAGAGAACTGAGTGGGGAGACAGGGATACTAGTGGTTATATTGGACTGTCGGTGGAGACAGGAATACTAGTGGTTATAGAGGACTGTCAGGGGAGACAGGAATACTAGTGGTTATATAGGACTGAGTGGGGAGACAGCAATACTAGTGGTTATAGAGGACTGAGTGGGGAGACAGGAATACTAGTGGTTATATAGGACTGAGTGGGGAGACAGGAATACTAGTGGTTGTAGAGAACTGAGTGGGGAGACAGGAATACTAGTGGTTATAGAGGACTGAGTGGGGAGACAGGAATACTAGTGGTTATATAGGACTGTCAGGGGAGACAGGAATACTAGTGGTTATAGAGGACTAAGTGGGGAGACAGGAATACTAGTGGTTATAGAGGACTGAGTGGGGAGACAGGAACCTAGTGGTTATAGAGGACTGAGTGGGGAGACAGGAATACTAGTGGTTATAGAGGACTGAGTGGGGAGACAGGAATACTAGTGGTTATAGAGGACTGAGTGGGGAGACAGGAATACTAGTGGTTATAGAGGACTGAGTGGGGAGACAGGAATACTAGTGGTTATAGAGGACTGAGTGGGGAGACAGGAATACTAGTGGTTATAGAGGACTGAGTGGGGAGACAGGAATACTAGTGGTTATAGAGGACTGTCAGGGGAGACAGGAATACTAGTGGTTATATAGGACTGTCAGGGGAGACAGGAATCCTAGTGGTTATAGAGGACTGAGTGGGGAGACAGGTAACCTAGTGGTTATATAGGACTGAGTGGGGAGACAGGTAACCTAGTGGTTATAGAGGACTGAGTGGGGAGACAGGGATACTAGTGGTTATAGAGAACTGAGTGGGGAGACAGGTAACCTAGTGGTTATATAGGACTGAGTGGGGAGACAGGGATACTAGTGGTTATAGAGAACTGAGTGGGGAGACAGGTAACCTAGTAGTTATATAGGACTGAGTGGGGAGACAGGGATACTAGTGGTTATAGAGGACTGAGTGGGGAGACAGGAATACTAGTGGTTATAGAGGACTGTCAGGGGTGACAGGAATACTAGTGGTTATATAGGACTGTCTGGGGAGACAGGAATCCTAGTGGTTATAGAGGACTGAGTGGGGAGACAGGAATCCTAGTGGTTATATAGGACTGAGTGGGGAGACAGGAATACTAGTGGTTATAGAGGACTGAGTGGGGAGACAGGAATACTAGTGGTTATATAGGACTGTCAGGGGAGACAGGAATACTAGTGGTTATAGAGGACTGACGGGGGAGACAGGAATACTAGTGGTTATATAGGACTGAGTGGGGAGACAGGAATACTAGTGGTTATATAGGACTGTCAGGGGAGACAGGTAACCTAGTGGTTATAGAGGACTGAGTGGGGAGACAGGAATACTAGTGGTTATAGAGGACTGAGTGGGGAGACAGGAATACTAGTGGTTATATAGGACTGTCAGGGGAGACAGGAATATTAGTGGTTATAGAGGACTGACGGGGGAGACAGGAATACTAGTGGTTATATAGGACTGAGTGGAGAGACAGGAATACTAGTGGTTATATAGGACTGTCAGGGGAGACAGGGATACTAGTGGTTATAGAGGACTGTGGGGAGACAGGAATACTAGTGGTTATAGAGGACTGTCAGGGGAGACAGGAATACTAGTGGTTATAGAGGACTGACGGGGGAGACAGGAATACTAGTGGTTATAGAGGACTGAGTGGGGAGACAGGAATACTAGTGGTTATATAGGACTGAGTGGGGAGACAGGAATACTAGTGGTTATATAGGACTGTCAGGAGAGACAGGAATCCTAGTGGTTATAGAGGACTGAGTGGGGAGACAGGAATACTAGTGGTTATAGAGAACTGAGTGGGGAGACAGGAATACTAGTGGTTATAGAGAACTGAGTGGGGAGACAGGGATACTAGTGGTTATATTGGACTGTCGGTGGAGACAGGAATACTAGTGGTTATAGAGGACTGTCAGGGGAGACAGGAATACTAGTGGTTATATAGGACTGAGTGGGGAGACAGCAATACTAGTGGTTATAGAGGACTGAGTGGGGAGACAGGAATACTAGTGGTTATATAGGACTGAGTGGGGAGACAGGAATACTAGTGGTTGTAGAGAACTGAGTGGGGAGACAGGAATACTAGTGGTTATAGAGGACTGAGTGGGGAGACAGGAATACTAGTGGTTATATAGGACTGTCAGGGGAGACAGGAATACTAGTGGTTATAGAGGACTGAGTGGGGAGACAGGAATACTAGTGGTTATAGAGGACTGAGTGGGGAGACAGGAATCCTAGTGGTTATAGAGGACTGAGTGGGGAGACAGGAATACTAGTGGTTATATAGGACTGAGTGGGGAGACAGGAATACTAGTGGTTATAGAGGACTGAGTGGGGAGACAGGAATACTAGTGGTTATAGAGGACTGAGTGGGGAGACAGGAATACTAGTGGTTATAGAGGACTGAGTGGGGAGACAGGAATACTAGTGGTTATAGAGGACTGAGTGGGGAGACAGGAATACTAGTGGTTATAGAGGACTGTCAGGGGAGACAGGAATACTAGTGGTTATATAGGACTGTCAGGGGAGACAGGAATCCTAGTGGTTATAGAGGACTGAGTGGGGAGACAGGTAACCTAGTGGTTATATAGGACTGAGTGGGGAGACAGGTAACCTAGTGGTTATAGAGGACTGAGTGGGGAGACAGGGATACTAGTGGTTATAGAGAACTGAGTGGGGAGACAGGTAACCTAGTGGTTATATAGGACTGAGTGGGGAGACAGGGATACTAGTGGTTATAGAGAACTGAGTGGGGAGACAGGTAACCTAGTAGTTATATAGGACTGAGTGGGGAGACAGGGATACTAGTGGTTATAGAGGACTGAGTGGGGAGACAGGAATACTAGTGGTTATATAGGACTGTCAGGGGAGACAGGAATACTAGTGGTTATATAGGACTGAGTGGGGAGAGAGGGATACCAGTGGTTATAGAGAACTGAGTGGGGAGACAGGTAACCTAGTGGTTATATAGGACTGTCAGGGGAGACAGGAATACTAGTGGTTATAGAGAACTGAGTGGGGAGCCAGGTAACCTAGTGGTTATATAGGACTTTCAGGGGAGACAGGAATACTAGTGGTTGTAGAGGACTGTCTGGGGAGACAGGTAACCTAGTGGTTGTAGAGGACTGACGGGGGATACAGGAATACTAGTGGTTATAGAGGACTGAGTGGGGAGACAGGTAACCTAGTACTCCCTCTAGTGGTGTGGGGGCTGTGCTTTGGCAAAGTGGGTGGGGTTATATCCTTCCTGTTTGGCCCTGTCCGGGGGTGTCCTCGGATGGGGCCACAGTGTCTCCTGACCCCTCCTGTCTCAGCCTCCAGTATTTATGCTGCAGTAGTTTATGACTGTCAGGGGGCCTAGGGTCAGTTTGTTATATCTGGAGACTTCTCCTGTCCTATAGAGGTGTCCTGTGTGAATCTAAGTGTGCGTTCTCTAATTCTCTCCTTCTCTCTTTCTTTCTCTCTCTCGGAGGACCTGAGCCCTAGGACCATGCCCCAGGACTACCTGACATGATGACTCCTTGCTGTCCCCAGTCCACCTGGCCATGCTGCTGCTCCAGTTTAGAGGACTGGCCTGGGCCCTAGGACCATGTCCCAGGACTACCTGACATGAGGACTCCTAGTGCTGTCCCCAGTCCACCTGGCCATGCTCCTGCTCCAGTTTCAACTGTTCTGCCTTACTATTATTCAACCATGCTGGTCATTTATGAACATTTGAACATCTTGGCCACGTGGTCTGTTATAATCTCCAGGGAGCACAGCCAGAAGAGGACTGGCCACCCCACATATGGGGAGACAGGAATTCTCTGGTTTAGAGGACTCTGGGGGAGGACCTGAGTTATAGGACCGTGCCCCAGGACTACCTGACATGATGGCTCCTTGGGTCCCCAGTCCACCTGACTGTGCTGCTGCTCCAGTTTCAACTGTTCTGCCTTATTATTATTCGACCATGCTGGTCATTTATGAACATTTGAACATCTTGGTCAGTTCTGTTATAATCTCTAGGACAGCCAGGGAGGACAGGAACCCCAGTGGTTATAGGACCGGTGGGGAGACAGGTTTCTTCCTAGGTTTTGGCCTTTCTAGGGAGTTTTTCCTAGCCACCGTGCTTTTACACCTGCATTGTTTGCTGTTTGGGGTTTTAGGCTGGGTTTCTGTACAGCACTTTGAGATATCAGCTGATGTACGAAGGGCTATATAAATAAATTTGATTTGATTTACTGTCAGGGGAGACAGGAATACTAGTGGTTGTAGAGGACTGTCTTGGGAGACAGGTAACCTAGTGGTTATAGAGGACTGAGTGGGGAGACAGGAATACTAGTGGTTGTAGAGGACTGACGGGGGATACAGGAATACTAGTGGTTATAGAGGACTGAGTGGGGAGACAGGTAACCTAGTACTGTCAGGGGAGACAGGAATACTAGTGGTTGTAGAGGACTGTCTTGGGAGACAGGTAACCTAGTGGTTATAGAGGACTGAGTGGGGAGACAGGAATACTAGTGGTTGTAGAGGACTGACGGGGGATACAGGAATACTAGTGGTTATAGAGGACTGAGTGGGGAGACAGGTAACCTAGTGGTTATAGAGGACTGTCTGGGGAGACAGGTAACCTAGTGGTTATAGAGGACTGACTGGGGAGACAGGTAACCTAGTGGTTATAGAGGACTGACTGGGAAGACAGGTAACCTAGTGGTTATAGAGGACTGAGTGGGGAGACAGGTAACCTAGTGGTTATAGAGGACTGACTGGGGAGACAGGTAACCTAGTGGTTATAGAGGACTGACTGGGGAGACAGGTAACCTAGTGGTTATAGAGGACTGACTGGGGAGACAGGTAACCTAGTGGTTATAGAGGACTGACTGGGGTGACAGGTAACCTAGTGGTTATAGAGGACTGACTGGGGAGACAGGTAACCTAGTGGTTATAGAGGACTGACTGGGGAGACAGGTAACCTAGTGTCCTAGGATTCCTTGCTGTCCCCCCAGTGTTATAGAGGTCTGACTGGGGAGACAGGTAACCTAGTGGTTATAGAGGACTGACTGGGGAGACAGGTAACCTAGTGGTTATAGAGGACCTGACTGGGAAGACAGGTAACCTATGTGGTTATAGAGGACCTGACTGTGCTGCTGAGACAGTTTAACTGTTCTGGTTATAGAGGATCATGCTGGTCATTTAGACATTTAACATCTTGGTCATGTTGGTTATAAGAGGCACAGCCAGAAGAGGAGCCACCCCAGGTAACCTAGTTCCTTATAGAGTTTCTGACTGGGGAGACAGGTAACCTAGTGTGCTTTTACAGATTGTTTGCTGTTTGGGGAGACAGGTACAGCACTTTGAGATATCAGCTGATGACGAAGGGCTAGATAAATAACCTTTGATTTGATTTACTGACAGGGGAGACAGGAAACCTAGTGGTTGTAGAGGACTGTCTGGGGAGACAGGTAACCTAGTGGTTATAGAGGACTGACTGGGGAGACAGGTAACCTAGTGGTTATAGAGGACTGACTGGGGAGACAGGTAACCTAGTGGTTATAGAGGACTGACTGGGGGACAGACAGGTAACCTAGTACTGTCAGGGGAGACAGGAATACTAGTGGTTATAGAGGACTGTCTGGGGAGACAGGTAACCTAGTGGTTATAGAGGACTGACTGGGGAGACAGGTAACCTAGTGGTTATAGAGGACTGACTGGGGAGACAGGTAATACTAGTGGTTATAGAGGACTGAGTGGGGAGACAGGTAACCTAGTGGTTATAGAGGACTGTCTGGGGAGACAGGTAACCTGGTTATAGAGGACTGACTGGGGAGACAGGTAACCTAGTGGTTATAGAGGACTGACTGGGGAGACAGGTAACCTAGTGGTTATAGAGGACTGACTGGGGAGACAGGTAACCTAGTGGTTATAGAGGACTGACTGGGGAGACAGGTAACCTAGTGGTTATAGAGGACTGACTGGGGAGACAGGTAACCTAGTGGTTATAGAGGACTGACTGGGGAGACAGGTAACCTAGTGGTTATAGAGGACTGACTGGGGAGACAGGTAACCTAGTGGTTATAGAGGACTGACTGGGGAGACAGGTAACCTAGTGGTTATAGAGGACTGACTGGGGAGACAGGTAACCTAGTGGTTATAGAGGACTGACTGGGGAGACAGGTAACCTAGTGGTTATAGAGGACTGACTGGGGAGACAGGTAACCTAGTGGTTATAGAGGACTGACTGGGGAGACAGGTAACCTAGTGGTTATAGAGGTCTGACTGGGGAGACAGGTAACCTAGTGGTTATAGAGGACTGACTGGGGAGACAGGTAACCTAGTGGTTATAGAGGACTGACTGGGGAGACAGGTAACCTAGTGGTTATAGAGGACTGACTGGGGAGACAGGTAACCTAGTGGTTATAGAGGACTGACTGGGGAGACAGGTAACCTAGTGGTTATAGAGGACTGACTGGGGAGACAGGTAACCTAGTGGTTATAGAGGACTGACTGGGGAGACAGGTAACCTAGTGGTTATAGAGGACTGACTGGGGAGACAGGTAACCTAGTGGTTATAGAGGACTGACTGGGGAGACAGGTAACCTAGTGGTTATAGAGGACTACTAGAGGACTAGTGGTTATGACTGACTGGGAGACAGGTAACCTAGTGGTTATAGAGGACTGACTGGGGAGACAGGTAACCTAGTGGTTATAGAGGACTGACTGGGGAGACAGGTAACCTAGTGGTTATAGAGGACTGACTGGGGAGACAGGTAACCTAGTGGTTATAGAGGACTGACTGGGGAGACAGGTAACCTAGTGGTTATAGAGGACTGACTGGGGAGACAGGTAACCTAGTGGTTATAGAGGACTGACTGGGAGACAGGTAACCTGACTGGGGTGGTTAGTGGTTATAGAGGACTGACTGTAACTAGAGGACTGGGAGACAGGTAACCTAGTGGTTATAGAGGACTGACTGGGGAGACAGGTAACCTAGTGGTTATAGAGGACTGACTGGGGAGACAGGTAACCTAGTGGTTATAGAGGACTGACTGGGGAGACAGGTAACCTAGTATTATTGACTGGGGAGACAGGTAACCTGACTGGGGAGACAGGTAACCTAGTGGTTATAGAGGACTGACTGGGGAGACAGGTAACCTAGTGGTTATAGAGGACTGACTGGGGAGACAGGTAACCTAGTGGTTATAGAGGACTGACTGGGGAGACAGGTAACCTAGTGGTTATAGAGGACTGACTGGGGAGACAGGTAACCTAGTGGTTATAGAGGTCTGACTGGGGAGACAGGTAACCTAGTGGTTATAGAGGACTGACTGGGGAGACAGGTAACCTAGTGGTTATAGAGGACTGACTGGGGAGACAGGTGACCTAGTGGTTATAGAGGACTGACTGGGGAGACAGGTAACCTAGTGGTTATAGAGGACTGACTGTTATAGGGAGACAGGTAACCTAGTGGTTATAGAGGACTGACTGGGGAGACAGGTAACCTAGTGGTTATAGAGGACTGACTGGGGAGACAGGTAACCTAGTGGTTATAGAGGTCTGACTGGGGAGACAGGTAACCTAGTGGTTATAGAGGACTGACTGGGGAGACAGGTAACCTAGTGGTTATAGAGGACTGACTGGGGAGACAGGTGACCTAGTGGTTATAGAGGGTTATAGAGAACTGTCTGGGGAGGCAAGTAGATGTGTACTATGTGTGTCTATTAGAACGATAAAGTGATGTGTACAACAGCTGTCTATCGTTCTATTTGTATTTATTGTGGATCCCGATTGGTTCCTGCCAAGGCAGCAGCTACTCTTCCTGGGGTTTATTATGGATCCCCATTAGTTCCTGCCAAGGCAGCAGCTACTCTTCCTGGGGTTTATTATGGATCCCCATTAGTTCCTGCCAAGGCAGCAGCTACTCTTCCTGGGGTCCAAAGACATTAAGGCACACACATTACATATAAAACAAAGATAAAACAGTACATCATGTAATATTATTACCCCACTACATATCTACAATACAAAATGTATAATACCACCATACCACAATATTATAATGTACGCGTGTGTAGATTGTGTGTGCTTGTGTGTGTGTGTGTGTGTGTGTATGCGTGTGTCTGTACCTGTGTGTGTGTTTTTCTTTACAGTCCCATAACATTGAGTGGCTGCTGCCAACACACTGACTCAACTCCAGCCACTTTAATAATGGGAATTAATGGGAAATTATGTAAAATATGTATCACTAGCCACTTTAAACAATGCTACTTAATATAATGTTTACATACCCTACATTATTCATCTCATATGTATATGTATATACTGTACTCTATATCATCTACTGCATCTTTATGTAATACATGTATCACTAGCCACTTTAACTATGCCACTTTGTTTACATACTCATCTCATATGTATATACTGTACTCGATACCATCTACTGTATCTTGCCTATGCCGCTCTGTACCATCACTCATTCATATATCTTTATGTACATATTCTTTATCCCCTTACACTGTGTATAAGACAGTAGTTTAGGAATTGTTAGTTAGATTACTTGTTGGTTATTACTGCATTGTCGGAACTAGAAGCACAAGCATTTCGCTACACTCGCATTAACATCTGCTAACCATGTGTATGTGACAAATACAATTTGATTTGATTTGTTTTGATTTGTTTTGTTTTGATTAGCTTGCTTAGGGGACTCTTCTCCGGGTTCATCTCTCTGTATGTAATGGCTTTGTAATGGGAGGTTTGGAAATCACTTCCTTTTAGGTGGTTGTAGAATTTTGATAATTAGCGGGTATCGGACTAATCCTGCTCTGCATGCAAACATTAATTGGTGTTTTACATTGTACATGGAGGATATTGTTGCAGAATTCTGCGTGCAGTCTCAATTTGGTGTTTGTCCCATTTTGTGAAGTCTTGGTTGGTGAGCGGACCCCAGACCTCACAACCATAAAGGGCAATGGGTTCTATAACTGATTCAAGTATTTTTAGCCAGATCCTAATTGGTGTGTCAAATGTTATGTTCCTTTTGATGTCTCTCCCTCTCCTCCCCCTACTCTCCCTCTCCTCCCCCTAATCTGCCTCTCCTCCCCTACTCTCCCTCTCCTCCCCCTCTCCTCACCCTTTCCTCCCCCTACTCTCCCTCTCCTCCCCCTCTCTACCTCTCCATAGGGACTCTCCTCCCCCTCTCCTCACCCTTTCCTCCCCCTACTCTCCCTCTCCTACCCCTGACTCTACCTCTCCTCCCCTACTCTCCTCCCCCTCCTCCTCACTCCCTTTCCTCCCCCTCACCCTTTCCTCCCCCTGACTCTACCTCTCCTCCCCTGACTCTACCTCCCCTCCACCTCTCCTCCCCCCCTACCTCCCTTGAAACCCCCTCCCCCTCTTCTCCCTCGCCTCCCCCCCTCTCCTCACCCTCTCCTCCCCTGACTCTCCCTATCCTCCCCCTACTCCCTTCCCCCTCTCTTCTCCCTCCCCTCCCCCCTCCTCTCCTCCTCTCCCTCTCGTCCTTTTCCTCCCTCCTCCATGTGCTCTGCTCTAGTCAGGACCTCCCCTTCAACACACACACAGACTGGCCACAACACACACAGACTGGCCACAACACACACAGACTGGCCACAACACACACAGACTGGCCACAACACACACAGACTGGCCACAACACACACAGACTGGCCACAACACACACAGACTGGCCACAACACACACAGACTGGCCACAACACACACAGACTGGCCACAACACACACAGACTGGCAACAACACACACAGACTGGCCACAACACACACAGACTGGCCACAACACACACAGACTGGCCACAACACACACAGTTCCGCTGTGCTAGCTGTAGTGACCAGTCTGGGTTGAGAGTACAACAGCATGACACCACACTTGGTCAGTCATGTCTGGTAGTGTTCTCAGGGATCCCATGTTTGTAAGATCAGTCATAAGCTATGACACACACACAGAGTAGGGTCCGTCACGTCCGTCCACATGTACTGACCACACACACCACAGGACCAAGTCCTACCTTCGTCCCTACCCTCTGACAGCACAGCCAAATCACTCAAGATCCACTGTGAAATTAGACGTCCATCCAGGTAAGCAGAAAGTCAGGCAAAGCCGTCAGAACTGGCCATGCTATAAACGGTGAGCGTTATTACCATCAAGTAGGCCCGGATCTAATATCAGGGTTTTTTAAACCAGGCAGGACTCTTTTTTTTTAGTTGAAGGTCATATAATGTGTTTCTATACAATTAAAAGACTTTCAAATGCTATTTGGAGAAGAGCAAAAACAAGCTAAAAGGACTCCAGGCATTATCACCTTGGCTGCTGTAGGTTCATTCACCTCAGTACATATACAAACACCTAGCCTATATGGATATACAGCTCTAATGTTGTAAAGAGGGGAGATATGAGACATGATTCACACTGACACAGCATCAGGACTGTTCAGTCAGTTGTAATCAGGACTTGCATAAAATCATCAACTCTACAGATATTGCTTTTCTCAAATTACATAACATTCACATTTGGTATTCCTAGGCATTACTAATTAAGCTCCGCACAATCAGACATCAGCGTAGCACACAGATTATCATATTCACATTCATTGTTAGAATATTACTTACGATTCTGTATTAATATCTGGTAAAAGGAAAAAAAAGTGTGTAAACTGTATTGTTTGGATGTCGATTGTATTGTAATGTTGGTCTATAGGGAGGATAGGTCCTGTTGAGATGTTCACATTGAAACATACAGTGGTTGTATTGTAATGTAGGTCTATAGGGAGGATAGGTCCTGTTGAGATGTTCACATTGAAACATACAGTGGTTGTATTGTAATGTAGGTCTATAGGGAGGATAGGTCCTGTGGAGATGTTCATATTGAAACATACAGTGGTTGTATTGTAATGTAGGTCTATAGGGAGGATAGGTCCTGTTGAGATGTTCACATTGAAACATACAGTGGTTGTATTGTAATGTAGGTCTATAGGGAGGATAGGTCCTGTGGAGATGTTCATATTGAAACATACAGTGGTTGTATTGTAATGTAGGTATATAGGGAGGATAGGTCCTGTGGAGATGTTCATATTGAAACATACAGTGGTTGTATTGTAATGTAGGTCTATAGGGAGGATAGGTCCTGTTGAGATGTTCACAATGAAACATACAGTGGTTGTATTGTAATGTAGGTCTATAGGGAGGATAGGTCCTGTTGAGGTGTTCATATTGAAACATACAGTGGTTGTATTGTAATGTTGGTCTATAGGGAGGATAGGTCCTGTTGAGATGTTCATATTGAAACATACAGTGGTTTTATTGTAATGTTGGTCTATAGGGAGGATGGGTCCTGTTGAGATGTTCATATTGAAACATACAGTGGTTTTATTGTAATGTTGGTCTATAGGGAGGATAGGTCCTGTGGAGATGTTCATATTGAAACATACAGTGGTTTTATTGTAATGTTGGTCTATAGGGAGGATAGGTCCTGTGGAGATGTTCACATTGAAACATACAGTGGTTTTATTGTAATGTTGGTCTATAGGGAGGATAGGTCCTGTGGAGATGTTCATATTGAAACATACAGTGATTGTATTTTAATGTAGGTCTATAGGGAGGATAGGTCCTGTGGAGATGTTCATATTGAAACATACAGTGGGTGTATTGTAATGTTGGTATATAGGGAGGATAGGTCCTGTGGAGATGTTCATATTGAAACATACAGTGGTTGTATTGTAATGTTGGTATATAGGGAGGATAGGTCCTGTGGAGATGTTCACATTGAAACATACAGTGGTTGTATTGTAATGTAGGTCTATAGGGAGGATAGGTCCTGTGGAGGTGTTCACATTGAAACATACAGTGGTTGTATTGTAATGTAGGTCTATAGGGAGGATAGGTCCTGTTGAGGTGTTCATATTGAAACATACAGTGGTTGTATTGTAATGTTGGTCTATAGGGAGGATAGGTCCTGTTGAGATGTTCATATTGAAACATACAGTGGTTTTATTGTAATGTTGGTCTATAGGGAGGATGGGTCCTGTTGAGATGTTCATATTGAAACATACAGTGGTTTTATTGTAATGTTGGTCTATATGGAGGATAGGTCCTGTGGAGATGTTCATATTGAAACATACAGTGGTTTTATTGTAATGTTGGTCTATAGGGAGGATAGGTCCTGTGGAGATGTTCACATTGAAACATACAGTGGTTTTATTGTAATGTTGGTCTATAGGGAGGATAGGTCCTGTGGAGATGTTCATATTGAAACATACAGTGATTGTATTTTAATGTAGGTCTATAGGGAGGATAGGTCCTGTGGAGATGTTCACATTGAAACATACAGTGGTTGTATTGTAATGTTGGTCAATAGGGAGGATAGGTCCTGTGGAGATGTTCATATTGAAACATACAGTGATTGTATTTTAATGTAGGTCTATAGGGAGGATAGGTCCTGTGGAGATGTTCATATTGAAACATACAGTGGTTGTATTGTAATGTTGGTATATAGGGAGGATAGGTCCTGTGGAGATGTTCATATTGACACATACAGTGGTTGTATTTTAATGTTGGTCTATAGGGAGGATAGGTCCTGTGGAGATGTTCACATTGAAACATACAGTGGTTTTATTGTAATGTTGGTCTATAGGGAGGATAGGTCCTGTGGAGGTGTTCACATTGAAACATACAGTGGTTGTATTGTAATGTAGGTCTATAGGGAGGATAGGTCCTGTTGAGATGTTCATATTGAAACATACAGTGGTTGTATTGTAATGTTGGTATATAGGGAGGATAGGTCCTGTGGAGATGTTCATATTGAAACATACAGTGGTTTTATTGTAATGTTGGTCTATAGGGAGGATAGGTCCTGTGGAGATGTTCACATTGTAACATACAGTGGTTGTATTTTAATGTTGGTCTATTGGAGGATAGGTCCTGTGGAGATGTTCATATTGAAACATACAGTGGTTTTATTGTAATGTAGGTCTATAGGGAGGATAGGTCCTGTGGAGATGTTCATATTGAAACATACAGTGGTTTTATTGTAATGTTGGTCTATATGGAGGATAGGTCCTGTGGAGATGTTCATATTGAAACATACAGTGGTTTTATTGTAATGTTGGTCTATAGGGAGGATAGGTCCTGTGGAGATGTTCACATTGAAACATACAGTGGTTTTATTGTAATGTTGGTCTATATGGAGGATAGGTCCTGTGGAGATGTTCACATTGAAACATACAGTGGTTTTATTGTAATGTTGGTCTATAGGGAGGATAGGTCCTGTGGAGATGTTCATATTGAAACATACAGTGGTTGTATTTTAATGTTGGTCTATATGGAGGATAGGTCCTGTGGAGATGTTCATATTGAAACATACAGTGGTTTTATTGTAATGTTGGTCTATATGGAGGATAGGTCCTGTGGAGATGTTCATATTGAAACATACAGTGGTTTTATTGTAATGTTGGTCTATATGGAGGATAGGTCCTGTGGAGATGTTCATATTGAAACATACAGTGGTTTTATTGTAATGTTGGTCTATATGGAGGATAGGTCCTGTGGAGATGTTCATATTGAAACATATCTTCTCTTTTTAAGTTCCTAACCTGTTTGATAAGATTAGTACATATTTTCTCATGGGACCGCACATCAGACCCCGACCCCAAGTTTGGTGACCACTGTACTAGCCTCTCTCTTTGCTTGCTTCCTCTCTCACTCTCTGTCTCCTCAGCTTCCTCCTGAATGCATTATTATGTATTGTTTTGTCCTGCTGAGATTGGCTCTGTGTAATGTTGGCTTCTTACTTCATCCTTCTAGCTGGCTAAGTAATCCTATCATTCTCCGAGAGGGTTTTTAGTTATTTGAGGGATATCTGTAGACATGGCAGGAGTTTTACTGTATGGTTTTAAATGTGGCTTTTGTCCTGCATCTCGCTAACACACTGTCAGCAGCGTCTCTAGTTTTGCCTATTTCTCTAGTGAGCCGACTGCAAGTTTTCACAAAGCGACACGATTAGAACTCCGTCATATGAAGAAGAAAAGTGTTTTTATAAAATGACCCATAATTGATTTTCTTTATTGTTTATTTACAAAATATATATTTTTATATATATCTGTATTTTTTCAAATTTAAAAAAATGGCGAAGGTCCGGACCTCACTGTCCGTATATGTCTACTGAACAACAATATAAATGAAACATGGTAAGTGTTGGTCCCATGTTTCATATTATTATTATATTATATTATTCATGAGCTGAAATAAAAGATCCCAGAATGTTTCCACATGTACAGAAAGCCTATTTCTCTCAAATGTTGTGAAAAATGTGCTCACATCCCTGTTTACATCCCTATCTTTAGCCAAGATGATTCATCCACCTGTCAGTTGCAGCATATCCAGAATCTGATTAAACAGCACGATCATTACACAGGTGCACCTTGTGCTGGGACAATAAAAGGTCACTCTCAAATGTGCAATGTCGTCACACAACACAATGCCACAGATGTCTTAAGATTTTAGGGTGTGTGTAATTGGCACGCTGACTGCAGGAATGTCCACCGTGTTGCCAGAGAAATGAATATTCTCTACCATAAGCCGCCTCCAGCATCCTTTTTGAGAATTTGGCAGTACATCCAACTGACCTCACAACCACAAACCACGTGTAACCACACCAGCCCCGGATCTCCACATCAGGCATCTTCACCTGTGGGTTCTTCTGAGACCAACCACCCGGACAGCTGATGAAACTAAGGAGAATTTGTCTCTTTAATGAAGCCCTTTTGTGGGAAAAACTAAATCTGATTGGCTGAGCCTGGCTCCCCAGTGGGTGGGCCTAGCTCATATGCCCTCCCAGGCACACCAACGGCTGCGCTCTTGCCCAGTATTCAAATCCATAGATTAGGGCCTAATTTATTTAATTTCAATTGATTGATTTCCTTACATTAACTGAATAACATTTTTTAAATTGTTGCATGTTGTGTTTATATTTTAGTTCAGTATAGGTCAGGCTGCTTGGTTTATGGCTCCGCGTGTTCAGCAGATAGACACTTGTTTTACATTTGTTGCCTTTTTGTTTTAAGCCTTCCCAAACCTTAACCTTTAACCTTTGAAATGTTCTGTTTACAAGAGTTTGGACTTCTGTTTCTGAGATTCATACACACACACACACACACACACACACACACACACACACACACACACACACACACACACACACACACACACACATTTCTCTCTCTCTCACTCACACACACATATTTCTCTCTCTCTCTCACACACACACATATTTGATGCTTGATATATTACAAAAAGGATCTGTGTGAAACAGGTTCTCTGATGGTTAGTGGGTAATAATATTATACTTTTTATTGTTTTTTTTGGCTCATGAAGCTGCTTGTCCGTCATAGACAGAGGCCAGGCAGAACGCTGTGGGTTGGCAGGAAATGTGTGTGTGTGTGTGTGTGTGTGTGTGTGTGTGTGTGTGTGTGTGTGTGTGTGTGTGTGTGTGTGTGTGTGTGTGTGTGTGTGTGTGTGTGTGTGTGTGTGTGTGTGTGTGTGTGTGTGTGTGCGTGCGTGCGTGCGTGCATGTGTGTGTGTTGGCAGTAAGTGCGTTAGGTCACATGACCCACCATTAACACAGTTCATTATGTATAAAGGTTATAAGCAGTTATGACACCTTTATGTCAAATAGTTAAAACATGCCACACACACAACGTCCTATTCCCTATATAGTGCTCTACTTTAGGCCAGAGTCCTATTCCCTATATAGTGCTCTACTTTAGGCCAGAGTCCTATTCCCTATATAGTGCTCTACTTTAGGCCAGAGTCCTATTCCCTATATAGTGCACTACTTTAGGCCAGAGTCCTATTCCCTATATAGTGCACTACTTTAGGCCAGAGCTTCATAGGGCTGCTTTATAGGTTTCCAGCCAGGAGAAGTGCACTACATAAGGAATAGGGAAACATTGCAGATTGACGGACATTGTATCTTTGGCATGGGAATACAGTCCTTTATAACAGCATTCATATAACTCAGTAGGCCTCTCACTGTGTCAACTCTGTTCCTAGGAGCTGTGTGAGGTTATAACTGTTCAGAGACGCTGTATAGGAGACCTGTCACTGTGTCAACTCTGTTCCTAGGAGCTGTGTGAGGTTATAACTGTTCAGAGACGCTGTATAGGAGACCTGTCACTGTGTCAACTCTGTTCCTAGGAGCTGTGTGAGGTTATAACTGTTCAGAGACGCTGTATAGGAGACCTGTCACTGTGTCAACTCTGTTCCTAGGAGCTGTGTGAGGTTATAACTGTTCAGAGACGCTGTATAGGAGACCTGTCACTGTGTCAACTCTGTTCCTAGGAGCTGTGTGAGGTTATAACTGTTCAGAGACGCTGTATAGGAGACCTGTCACTGTGTCAACTCTGTTCCTAGGAGCTGTGTGAGGTTATAACTGTTCAGAGACGCTGTATAGGAGACCTGTCACTGTGTCAACTCTGTTCCTAGGAGCTGTGTGAGGTTATAACTGTTCAGAGACGCTGTATAGGAGACCTGTCACTGTGTCAACTCTGTTCCTAGGAGCTGTGTGAGGTTATAACTGTTCAGAGACGCTGTATAGGAGACCTGTCACTGTGTCAACTCTGTTCCTAGGAGCTGTGTGAGGTTATAACTGTTCAGAGACGCTGTATAGGAGACCTGTCACTGTGTCAACTCTGTTCCTAGGAGCTGTGTGAGGTTATAACTGTTCAGAGAATCTGTATAGGAGACCTGTCACTGTGTCAACTCTGTTCCTAGGAGCTGTGTGAGGTTATAACTGTTCAGAGACGCTGTATAGGAGACCTGTCACTGTGTCAACTCTGTTCCTAGGAGCTGTGTGAGGTTATAACTGTTCAGAGACGCTGTATAGGAGACCTGTCACTGTGTCAACTCTGTTCCTAGGAGCTGTGTGAGGTTATAACTGTTCAGAGACGCTGTATAGGAGACCTGTCACTGTGTCAACTCTGTTCCTAGGAGCTGTGTGAGGTTATAACTGTTCAGAGACGCTGTATAGGAGACCTGTCACTGTGTCAACTCTGTTCCTAGGAGCTGTGTGAGGTTATAACTGTTCAGAGACGCTGTAGAGGAGACCTGTCACTGTGTCAACTCTGTTCCTAGGAGCTGTGTGAGGTTATAACTGTTCAGAGACGCTGTATAGGAGACCTGTCACTGTGTCAACTCTGTTCCTACGAGCTGTGTGAGGTTATAACTGTTCAGAGACGCTGTATAGGAGACCTGTCACTGTGTCAACTCTGTTCCTAGGAGCTGTGTGAGGTTATAACTGTTCAGAGACGCTGTATAGGAGACCTGTCACTGTGTCAACTCTGTTCCTAGGAGCTGTGTGAGGTTATAACTGTTCAGAGACGCTGTATAGGAGACCTGTCACTGTGTCAACTCTGTTCCTAGGAGCTGTGTGAGGTTATAACTGTTCAGAGACGCTGTATAGGAGACCTGTCACTGTGTCAACTCTGTTCCTAGGAGCTGTGTGAGGTTATAACTGTTCAGAGACGCTGTATAGGAGACCTGTCACTGTGTCAACTCTGTTCCTAGGAGCTGTGTGAGGTTATAACTGTTCAGAGACGCTGTATAGGAGACCTGTCACTGTGTCAACTCTGTTCCTAGGAGCTGTGTGAGGTTATAACTGTTCAGAGACGCTGTATAGGAGACCTGTCACTGTGTCAACTCTGTTCCTAGGAGCTGTGTGAGGTTATAACTGTTCAGAGACGCTGTATAGGAGACCTGTCACTGTGTCAACTCTGTTCCTAGGAGCTGTGTGAGGTTATAACTGTTCAGAGACGCTGTATAGGAGACCTGTC
This sequence comes from Oncorhynchus keta, assembly GCF_023373465.1. Taxonomy (NCBI): domain Eukaryota; kingdom Metazoa; phylum Chordata; class Actinopteri; order Salmoniformes; family Salmonidae; genus Oncorhynchus; species Oncorhynchus keta. The sequence continues at coordinate 85,672,079 of NC_068439.1, read as the reverse complement.
ACTGTGTCAACTCTGTTCCTAGGAGCTGTGTGAGGTTATAACTGTTCAGAGACGCTGTATAGGAGACCTGTCACTGTGTCAACTCTGTTCCTAGGAGCTGTGTGAGGTTATAACTGTTCAGAGAATCTGTATAGGAGACCTGTCACTGTGTCAACTCTGTTCCTAGGAGCTGTGTGAGGTTATAACTGTTCAGAGACGCTGTATAGGAGACCTGTCACTGTGTCAACTCTGTTCCTAGGAGCTGTGTGAGGTTATAACTGTTCAGAGACGCTGTATAGGAGACCTGTCACTGTGTCAACTCTGTTCCTAGGAGCTGTGTGAGGTTATAACTGTTCAGAGACGCTGTATAGGAGACCTGTCACTGTGTCAACTCTGTTCCTAGGAGCTGTGTGAGGTTATAACTGTTCAGAGACGCTGTATAGGAGACCTGTCACTGTGTCAACTCTGTTCCTAGGAGCTGTGTGAGGTTATAACTGTTCAGAGACGCTGTAGAGGAAACCTGTCACTGTGTCAACTCTGTTCCTAGGAGCTGTGTGAGGTTATAACTGTTCAGAGACGCTGTATAGGAGACCTGTCACTGTGTCAACTCTGTTCCTAGGAGCTGTGTGAGGTTATAACTGTTCAGAGACGCTGTATAGGAGACCTGTCACTGTGTCAACTCTGTTCCTAGGAGCTGTGTGAGGTTATAACTGTTCAGAGACGCTGTATAGGAGACCTGTCACTGTGTCAACTCTGTTCCTAGGAGCTGTGTGAGGTTATAACTGTTCAGAGACGCTGTAGAGGAAACCACAGGTGCTGAAGTGTTCATAGTGTTTATTTCCCGATTCTTCCAGATGTTGAATCTCCAGCTCCGGGGCTTGTTGGTGGGTGTGTTTATTCTCTCAGGTCTCCAGACTTGTATCAGACCCCCAGATCTCCTCCAACGCAGCTGTTTCAGTCTCTCAGAAGCTTCTGTTTATTTAGTCCTTTAATAACATACTTACAAACAACAACAACAACAATATCCCATTAGTCAGCGGAGTTTGACGTTCTCTCTTTATCTTTCTTAGCGCTCACACAAACGTCACCAAAGCTGTCTCGCTCTGTTTCCTCTCTCTCTCCTCATAGGTCCGTGAGATGTCTCATCAATCCTCATTGGCTGGTGATTTATTCCAGAGTTCCAAACCCATGTCCTACCCGGAGAAGCAGCTATTTGCGAAAGCAACCCTGGGGGTCAGGGTCGGAGTATTTCTCAGCCCATGTGGGTAGTGACCTGTGAAGCCCCTCCCCCTGACTGGCTGCCAGCCATTCCCAGCGTCCGAGAGTCAAACAGGAAGTTGGCATGCTGGCCTCCACTGAGCATGCCCAGACTGTCCGCCAGGGTTCCGCTGGGTGAGGAGCCGAGAAAAGCGTTCTGATTGGCTGCAGCGGCAGAAGCAGCCGCCATCTTGTCTGGGCTGGCAATGAGGCGGGGGGAGGGGGGGAAGGCGTAACCGTAGAGACCGTAAGGGGGGGAGTGGAGGCGGAGACTTCCGTAACCCTGGTGGGCAGGGTTTTGTAGATAGCCAATCTGAGAGGGAGGGAGGGACATAGAGCAGAATCCTTCACTGTCATAGGCTGACGGTCCTCGCGACGTAGGAGAGGGGAAAGGCTCGGGGAGGTTACTGTAGCGATGTAGGGGTGTGTGTGTCGGCCGGCTGCAGGTGTAGTCCGGGGGAGAGAGAGGCCACACCTGGAAGGGGGAGGAGCAAGGAGAGGAGGAGAGCAGGTGAGGCGATCCAACACCTCCATGGGGCCCCGGGGCACCTGCAGAGTGACAGACACAGAGTAACATAAAAAACTAAACTAATCAGTTCCATTTTACATTGACCTTTTATTCATTTAACCGACACTCTAATGCAGACCAACTTCCAGTCAACTAAGGTGATAGTCAGTCTGTACAACTAAGACCACATATCACAGTCAGTACAACTAAGACCACATATCACAGTCAGTACAACTAAGACCACATATCACAGTCAATACAACTAAGACCACATATCACAGTCAGTACAACTAAGACCACATATCACAGTCAGTACAACTAAGACCACATATCACAGTCAGTACAACTAAGACCACATATCACAGTCACAGTCAGTACAACTAAGACCACATATCACAGTCAGTACAACTAAGACCACATATCACAGTCAGTACAACTAAGACCACATATCACAGTCAGTACAACTAAGACCACATATCACAGTCACAGTCAGTACAACTAAGACCACATATCACAGTCAGTACAACTAAGACCACATATCACAGTCAGTACAACTAAGACCACATATCACAGTCAGTACAACTAAGACAACATATCACAGTCAGTACAACTAAGACCACATATCACAGTCAGTACAACTAAGACCACATATCACAGTCAGTACAACTAAGACCACATATCACAGTCAGTACAACTAAGACCACATATCACAGTCAGTACAACTAAGACCACATATCACAGTCAGTACAACTAAGACCACATATCACAGTCAGTACAACTAAGACCACATATCACAGTCAGTACAACTAAGACCACATATCACAGTCAATACAACTAAGACCACATATCACAGTCAGTACAACTAAGACCACATATCACAGTCATAGTCAGTACAACTAAGACCACATATCACAGTCAGTACAACTAAGACCACATATCACAGTCAGTACAACTAAGACCACATATCACAGTCAGTACAACTAAGACCACATATCACAGTCAATACAACTAAGACCACATATCACAGTCAGTACAACTAAGACCACATATCACAGTCAGTACAACTAAGACCACATATCACAGTCAGTACAACTAAGACCACATATCACAGTCAGTACAACTAAGACCACATATCACAGTCAATACAACTAAGACCACATATCACAGTCAGTACAACTAAGACCACATATCACAGTCAGTCAGTACAACTAAGACCACATATCACAGTCACAGTCAGTACAACTAAGACCACATATCACAGTCAGTACAACTAAGACCACATATCACAGTCACAGTCAGTACAACTAAGACCACATATCACAGTCAGTACAACTAAGACCACATATCACAGTCAATACAACTAAGACAACATATCACAGTCAATACAACTAAGACCACATATCACAGTCAGTACAACTAAGACCACATATCACAGTCAGTACAACTAAGACCACATATCACAGTCACAGTCAGTACAACTAAGACAACATATCACAGTCAGTACAACTAAGACCACATATCACAGTCAGTACAACTAAGACAACATATCACAGTCAATACAACTAAGACCACATATCACAGTCAGTACAACTAAGACCACATATCACAGTCAGTACAACTAAGACCACATATCACAGTCAATACAACTAAGACCACATATCACAGTCAGTACAACTAAGACCACATATCACAGTCAATACAACTAAGACCACATATCACAGTCAGTCAATACAACTAAGACCACATATCACAGTCAGTACAACTAAGACCACATATCACAGTCAGTCAGTACAACTAAGACCACATATCACAGTCAGTACAACTAAGACCACATATCACAGTCAATACAACTAAGACCACATATCACAGTCAGTCAATACAACTAAGACCACATATCACAGTCAGTCAATACAACTAAGACCACATATCACAGTCAGTACAACTAAGACCACATATCACAGTCAGTACAACTAAGACCACATATCACAGTCAGTCAGTACAACTAAGACCACATATCACAGTCAGTACAACTAAGACCACATATCACAGTCAGTACAACTAAGACCACATATCACAGTCAGTACAACTAAGACCACATATCACAGTCAGTCAGTACAACTAAGACCACATATCACAGTCAGTACAACTAAGACCACATATCACAGTCACAGTCAGTACAACTAAGACCACATATCACAGTCACAGTCAGTACAACTAAGACCACATATCACAGTCAGTACAACTAAGACCACATATCACAGTCAGTACAACTAAGACCACATATCACAGTCAATACAACTAAGACCACATATCACAGTCAATACAACTAAGACCACATATCACAGTCAATACAACTAAGACCACATATCACAGTCAGTACAACTAAGACCACATATCACAGTCAGTACAACTAAGACCACATATCACAGTCAGTACAACTAAGACCACATATCACAGTCAGTCAATACAACTAAGACCACATATCACAGTCAGTACAACTAAGACCACATATCACAGTCAATACAACTAAGACCACATATCACAGTCAATACAACTAAGACCACATATCACAGTCAGTACAACTAAGACCACATATCACAGTCAGTACAACTAAGACCACATATCACAGTCAATACAACTAAGACCACATATCACAGTCAATACAACTAAGACCACATATCACAGTCAGTACAACTAAGACCACATATCACAGGCAGTACAACTAAGACCACATATCACAGTCAGTACAACTAAGACCACATATCACAGTCAGTACAACTAAGACCACATATCACAGTCAGTACAACTAAGACCACATATCACAGTCAGTACAACTAAGACCACATATCACAGTCAGTACAACTAAGACCACATATCACAGTCACAGTCAGTACAACTAAGACCACATATCACAGTCATAGTCAGTACAACTAAGATCACATATCACAGTCATAGTCAGTAAGACCGGTACAACAGAAAGGCCAGTACAACAGTAAGACGAGAAATACAGTAAGACAACAGTAAGACCAGTACAACTGTAAAACCAATTCAACATTAGGTTCCGTACAAAAGTAAGACCTGTACAACAATAAGACAAGAATAAGACCAGTACAACAGTAAGACCAGTACAACAGTAAGACAACAGTAAAACCAGTACAACAGTAAGACCAGTACAACAGAAAGACAACAGTAAGACCAGTACAACAGTAAGACAACAGTAAAACCAGTACAACAGTAAGACCAGTACAACAGAAAGACCAGTACAACAATAAGACCAGTACAACAGTAACACCAGTACAACAGTAACACCAGTACAACAGTAACACCAGTACAACAGTAAGACCAGTACAACAATAAGACCAGTACAACAGTAACACCAGTACAACAGTAAGACATGTACAACAGTCAGACCAGTACAACAGTAAGACCAGTACAACAGTCAGACCAGTACAACAGAAAGATCAGTACAACAATAAGACCAGAACAACAGTAAGACCAGTACAACAGTAACACCAGTACAACAATAAGACCTGTACAACAGTAAGATCAGTACAACAGTAAGACCAGTACAACAGTCAGACCAGTACAACAGTCAGACCAGTACAACAGTAAGACCAGTACAACAGTCAGACCAGTACAACAGAAAGATCAGTACAACAATAAGACCTGAACAACAGTAAGACCAGTACAACAGTAAGACCAGTACAACAGAAAGACAACAGTAAGACCAGTACAACAGTAAGACAACAGTAAAACCAGTACAACAGTAAGACCAGTACAACAGAAAGACAACAGTAAGACCAGTACAACAGTAAGACAACAGTAAAACCAGTACAACAGTAAGACCAGTACAACAGAAAGACCAGTACAACAATAAGACCAGTACAACTTTAACACCAGTACAACAGTAAAGCCAGTACAACAGTAAGACAACAATAAGACCAGTACAACAGTAAGACAACAGTAAAACCAGTACAACAGTAAGATCAGTACAGCAGTAAGACCAGTACAACAGTCAGACCAGTACAACAGAAAGATCAGTACAACAATAAGACCAGTACAACAATAAGATCAGTACAACAATAAGACCAGTACAACAATAAGACCAGTACAAGAATAAGACCAGTACAACTTTAACACCAGTACAACAGTAAGACAACAGTAAAACCAGTACAACAGTAAGATCAGTACAACAGACAGATCAGTGCAACAATAAGACCAGTACAACAATAAGACCAGTACAACACTCAGACCAGTACAAGAATAAGACCAGTACAACTTTAACACCAGAACAACAGTAAGACAACAGTAAAACCAGAACAACAGTAAGATCAGTACAACAGACAGATCAGTGCAACAATAAGAACAGTACAACAGTAAGACCAGTACAACAGTAAGACCAGTACAACAGTCAGACCAGTACAACAATAAGACCAGTACAACAGTAACACCAGTACAACAGTAAGACAACAGTAAAACCAGTACAACAGTAAGACCAGTACAACAGAAAGACCAGTACAACAATAAGACCAGTACAACAGTAACACCAGTACAACAGTAACACCAGTACAACAGTAAGACCAGTACAACAGTAAGACAACAGTAAAAACAGTACAACAGTCAGACCAGTACAACAGAAAGACCAGTACAACAGTAATACAACAGTAACACCATTACAACAGTAAGACCAGTACAACAGTCAGACCAGTACAACAATAAGACCAGTACAACAGTAACAGTGATGTCATAAGGTGTATGCACCAATTTGTAAGTCGCTCTGGATAAGAGCGTCTGCTAAATGACTTAAATGTAAATGTAAATGTAATGTAACACCAGTACAACAGTAAGACAACAGTAAAACCAGTACACCAGTAAGACCAGTACAACAGAAAGACCAGTACAACAATAAGACCAGTACAACAGTAAGACAACAGTAAGACCAGTACAACAGTAAGACAACAGTAAAACCAGTACATCAGTAAGACCAGTACAACAATAAGACCAGTACAACAGTCAGACCAGTACAACAGAAAGACCAGTACAACAGTAAGACCAGTACAACAGTAGGACAACAGTAAGACCAGTACAACAGTAAGACAACAGTAAGACCAGTACAACAGTCAGACCAGTACAACAGAAAGACCAGTACAACAGTAAGACAACAGTAACACCATTACAACAGTAAGACCAGTACAACAGTCAGACCAGTACAACAATAAGACCAGTACAAAAGTAACACCAGTACAACAGTAAGACAACAGTAAAACCAGTACAACAGTAAGACCAGTACAACAGTAAGACCAGTACAACAATAAGACCAGTACAACAGTAACACCAGTACAACAGTAAGACCAGTACAACAGTAAGACAACAGTAAGACCAGTAGAACAGTCAGACCAGTACAACAATAAGACCAGTACAACAGTAAGATCAGTACAACATAAAGATCAGTACAACAATAAGACCAGTACAACAATAAGACCAGTACAACAGCCAGACCAGTACAAGAATATGACCAGTACAACTTTAACACCAGTACAACAGTAAGACAACAGTAAAACCAGTACAACAGTAAGATCAGTACAACAGACAGATCAGTGCAACAATAAGAACAGTACAACAGTAAGACCAGTACAACAGTAAGACCAGTACAACAGTCAGACCAGTACAACAATAAGACCAGTACAACAGTAACACCAGTACAACAGTAAGACAACAGTAAAACCAGTACATCAGTAAGACCAGTACAACAATAAGACCAGTACAACAGTAAGACCAGTACAACAGTAAGACCAGTACAACAGTAACACCAGTACAACAGTAACACCAGTACAACAGTAAGACAACAGTAACACCAGTACAACAGTAGGACAACAGTCAGACCAGTACAACAGTCAGACCAGTACAACAGTAAGACCAGTACAACAGTAAGACAACAGTAACACCAGTACAACAGTAGGACAACAGTCAGACCAGTACAACAGTCAGACCAGTACAACAGTCAGACCAGTACAACAGTCAGACCAGTACAACAGGAAGAACAGTACAACAGTAAGACCAGTACAACAGTAGGACAACAGTCAGACCAGTACAACAGTCAGAGCAGTACAACAGTCAGAACAGTACAACAGTCAGAACAGCAAAATATTAAGACCAGTACAACAGTAAGACAACAGTAACACCGTACAACAGTAGGACAACAGTCAGACCAGTACAACAGTCAGACCAGTACAACAGTCAGACCAGTACAACAGGAAGAACAGTACAACAGTCAGAACAGCAAAATATTAAGACCAGTACAACAGAAAGAACAGTACAACAGTAAGACCAGTACAACAGCAAGACCAGTACAACAGTCAGACCAGTACAACAGCCAGACCAGTACAACAGTCAGACCAGTACAACAGCAAGACCGGTACAACAGTCAGACCAGTACAACAATAGACCAGTACAACAGTAAGACAACAGTCAGACCAGTACAACAGCAAGACCGGTACAACAGTCAGACCAGTACAACAATAGACCAGTACAACAGTAAGACAACAGTCAGACCAGTACAACAGTAAGAACAGTACAACAGGAAGAACAGTACAACAGTCAGAGCTGCAAAATATTAAGACCAGTACAACAGTAAGACCAGTACAACAGCAAGACCAGTACAACAGTCAGACCAGTACAACAGTAAGACCAGTACAACAGCCAGACCAGTACAACAGTCAGATCAGTACAACAGTAAGACAACAGTTAGGTTGGAGGATTCTTGTTTCAATAGAGGTTTTAAGAAACGATGTCTTACCTTGCTTAATTCCAGAGATGTCTTCAAATGTCAGGGATCTTAGAGACGGACGCCAGAAAGCGTAGGATTCTACTAGAGCCTCCAGACCCATCCTGGAACACACAGTTAAATACTGTATATTATACAATAAGTTATACTGTATATTATACACACATTTACATACTGTATATTATACACACAGTAATACTGTATATTATACACACAGTTACATACTGTATATTATACACACAGTAATACTGTATATTAAACACTAAGTTATACTGTATATTATTCACAGAGTTACATACTGTATATTATACACACAGATACATACTTTATATTACACACACAGTTATATACTGTATATTGTACATACAGTTATATACTGCATATTATACACACGGTAATATATACTGTATATTATACACACAGTTATACTGTATATTATACAATAATTTATACACACAGTTAAAAAGTAAGTAATCCTTCTCACCCCCCTTAAAAGATTTAGATGCACTATTGTAAAGTGACTGTTCCACTGGAGGTCATAAGGTGAATGCACCAATTTGTAAGTCGCTCTGGATAAGAGCGTCTGCTAAATGACTTAAATGTAAATGTAAATGTATAATATGTTACACCTGTCAAATGGGTGGATTATCTGTCAGGTGGGTGGATTATCTGTTAGGTGGATGGATTATCTGTCAGGTGGGTGGATTATCTGTCAGGTGGGTGGATTATCTGTTAGGTGGATGGATTATCTGTCAGGTGGGTGGATTATCTGTTAGGTGGATGGATTATCTGTTAGGTGGGTGGATTATCTGTTAAATGGGTGGATTATCTGTTAGGTGGGTGGATTATCTGTCAGGTGGGTGGATTATCTGTCAGGTGGGTGGATTATCTGTTAGGTGGATGGATTATCTGTCAGGTGGGTGGATTATCTGTTAAATGGGTGGATTATCTGTCAGGTGGGTGGATTATCTGTTAGGTGGATGGATTATCTGTCAGGTGGGTGGATTATCTGTCAGGTGGGTGGATTATCTGTCAGGTGGGTGGATTATCTGTTAGGTGGATGGATTATCTGTCAGGTGGGTGGATTATCTGTTAGGTGGATGGATTATCTGTTAGGTGGGTGGATTATCTGTTAAATGGGTGGATTATCTGTTAGGTGGGTGGATTATCTGTTAGGTGGGTAGATTATCTGTTAAATGGGTGGATTATCTGTCAGGTGGATGGATTATCTGTTAGGTGGGTAGATTATCTGTTAAATGGGTGGATTATCTGTTAGGTGGGTGGATTATCTGTTAGGTGGGTGGATTATCTGTCAGGTGGATGGATTATCTGTCAAATGGGTGGATTATCTGTTAGGTGAGTGGATTATCTCTCAAATGGATGGATTATCTGTCAAATGGGTGGATTATCTGTCAGGTGGGTGGATTATCTGTTAGGTGGGTGGATTATCTGTTAGGTGAGTGGATTATCTATCAGGTGGGTGGATTATCTGTCAAGTGGGTGGTTTATCTGTCAAGTGGGTGGATTATCTGTTAGGTGGGTGGATTATCGGTCAGGTAGATGGATTATCTGTCAGGTGGATGGATTATCTGTTAGGTAGATGGATTATCGGTCAGGTAGATGGATTATCTGTCAAGTGGGTGGTTTATCTGTCAAGTGGGTGGATTATCTGTTAGGTGGGTGGATTATCGGTCAGGTAGATGGATTATCTGTCAGGTGGATGGATTATCTGTTAGGTGGGTGGATTATCTGTTAGGTGAGTGGATTATCTGTCAGGTGGGTGGATTATCTGTCAAGTGGGTGGTTTATCTGTCAAGTGGGTGGATTATCTGTCAGGTGGATGGATTATCTGTTAGGTGGGTGGATTATCTGTTAGGTGGGTGGATTATCTGTCAGGTGGATGGATTATCTGTCAAATGGGTGGATTATCTGTTAGGTGAGTGGATTATCTCTCAAATGGATGGATTATCTGTCAAATGGGTGGATTATCTGTCAGGTGGGTGGATTATCTGTTAGGTGGGTGGATTATCTGTTAGGTGAGTGGATTATCTGTCAGGTGGGTGGATTATCTGTCAAGTGGGTGGTTTATCTGTCAAGTGGGTGGATTATCTGTTAGGTGGGTGGATTATCGGTCAGGTAGATGGATTATCTGTCAGGTGGATGGATTATCTGTTAGGTAGATGGATTATCGGTCAGGTAGATGGATTATCTGTTAGGTGGGTGGATTATCTGTTAGGTGGGTAGATTATCGGTCAGGTAGATGGATTATCTGTCAGGTGGATGGATTTGTACACGGGGGCATTGTCATGATGAAACAGGAAAGGGTCTTCCCCGAACTGTTGCCACAGATTTGGAAGCATAGAATCGTCTAGAATGTCAATGTATGCTGTCGCATTAAGATTTCCCTCCACTGGAACCAAGGGGCCAGAACCATGACAAGAAGCCCCAGACCAGTATTTTTCCTCCACCAAACTTCAGGCAGGTAGGGTTGTCTTGGCCAGATTCGTCCGTTGGGACTCCCAGATGGTGAAGTGTGATTCCTCACTCTAGAGAATGCATTTCCACTGCTCCAGAGTCCAATGGCGGTGATCTTTACACCTCTCCAGCCAATGCTTGGCATTGTGCATGGATGATCTTAGGCTTGGAACCCAATTTCATGAAGCTCCCAACAAACAGTTATTGTCCTGACGTTGCTTCCAGAGGCAGTTTGGAACTCAGTAGTGAGTGTTGCAACCGAGGACAGACGATTTTTACGTGCTACGTGCTTCAGCACACGGTGGTCCCGTTCTGTGAGCTTGTGTGGCCTACCACTTCACGGCTGAGCCGTTGTTGCTCCTAGACGTTTCTACTTCACAAAAACACCGCGTACAGTTGACTGCGGCAGCTCTAGCAGGGCAGAAATTTGACGAACTGACTTGTTGAAAAGGTGTGTTGATGAACGGGTGTGGATGAAATAGACGAATCCACTCATTTGAAGAGTTATCCACATACTTTTGGCTATGTAGGGTATATCTAATATTATAAACTGTGTGTTTCAGGCCCCGAATACTGATTGGCTGACAAAACATGTATTTTTACAACTCTAATTACGTAAGTAACCCGTTTCTAATAGCAATAAGGCACATTAGGGGTTTGTGATATATGCCCAATATAACACAGCTAAGAGTTGTATCCAGGCACTCCGCATTGCGTTGTGCATAACAACATATATACAGTATCTTCACAAACTAAGCAGTTTTCATATCATTTTGACACTCATTTCAAATTAAATATATCTAACTATGTTAAAAACACTCAACCATATTTGAATATGTTAGATGTGTGTTTTTATGTAAACATATTTGTTGTTTTAATGCTGCTAATGTTGTTTGTATTAATATTCCTGTAGCTTTATGAGAATGTGATGTTATATGATGGTGTTATAAATATGATTTTGTTGGGAGGGGGGCAATTATTATTAAGGATTTTAAAAAACGTCTCTCTCTCTCTCTGAACGTCTCTGAATGTCTAAAACCTGATAGAAAATACAATGAAAGCCTACTGTTAGAGGAAACCAGGTTTTGGTCAAGTTCTTGGTGCCGTTGAAATTAACCAGTGGAAGCGAAATGGCCGCATTACATGAAACATCTCCCACCATACTCTACAGTGGGCTTCTCTTCTGCTCGTGCATTCACTTTGCGATGCCAAACCCACTAGTGTGCGTGGCAAAAGAACTCTATTTTCATGTCATCCAACAAATGTAAACGCCTGTAGTTGGCTAAACGGCATTGGAGCTTGGATTGGAGCCGGTGCTTTGGTCAGATGACACGAAAATAGAGCTCTTTGGCCACGCACACCAGTGGTGGGTTTGGCATCGAAATGAGAAGGCATGAGCAGAAAATAACCCAATACCTACTGTAAAATGTGGACCTGTGATGTAATGCGGCTATTCCACTGGTCCCGGGGCCCTTGTTAAGGTCAATGGCTTCAAGAACTTTACCCGGTAACAGGAGATTTTAACCAAAAACCTGGTTTCCTCTGCCAGGGGGCTGAAACTTGGACGCAAGTGGATCTTCCTGCAAGACAGTAACCCCAAGCATACATCAAAATCCATAAGGAAATTAATTGGCCACAAAATCAACATCATCTCAGTCTCCGGACTTGAAACCCATTAAACAGCTGTGGTTTACATTGAAAAGATCAGCCCATAAGCACAGACAAAGGATATCAAGGATCTGGAAGGAGTCTGTATAGAGGAATGGTCTAAGATCCCTCCCAATGTGTTCTCCAACTCATAAAACATTTTATAAAAAGGCTCAGCGTTGTTATCCTCAAGGTGAGGTATTGAAAGGTATTGAAAGAAACCAGTGGGGTTAATCATTTTAACCCCTACCTTTTTTTTTAGGATTTAAAAAAAAAACTTTGTCTCTTTCTCTGAGCATTTGTATTAGCATAAAATTATATAATTTCACAATTTTTGGGGGCCATTCAACATAGCTCAGTATTTGTGTTATTTATTTTATACACTTATTTTGCTCATCTTTATCACGGGTGTCAATAATTATGGACCTCACTGTATATATACAGCACCAGTCAACAGTTTGGATCATACTCATTCCAGGGTTTTTCTTTATTTTTACTATTTTCTACATTGTAGAATAATAGTGAAGACATCAGAACTGTAAAATAACGCATATGGAATCATGTAGTAACCAAAAAAGTGTTAAACAAACCTAAACATATTTTAGATTCTTCAAACTAGCCACCCTTTTCCTTGATGACAGCTTTGCACACTATTGGCATTCTCTCAACCAGCTTCACCTAGAATGCTTTTCCAACCCTCTTGAAGGAGTTCCCACATATGCTGAGCACTTGTTGGCTTCTTTTTCTTAACTCTGCGGTCCAACTCATCCCAAACCATCTCAATTGGGTTGAGGTGGGGTGATTGTGGAGGCCAGGTCATCTGATGCAGCACTCCATCACTCTCCTTCTTGGTCAAATAGTCATTACACAGCCTGGAGGTGTGTTGGGTCATTGTCCTGTTGAAAAACAAATCATAGTCCCACTAAGCGCAAACCAGATGGGATGATGTCGCTGCAGAATGCTGTGGTAGCCATGCTGGTTAAGTGTGCCTTGAATTCTAAATAAATCACTGACAGTGTAACCAGCAAAGCACCATCACACCACCACCTCCATGCTTCACAGTGGGAACCACACATGCGGAGATCATCCGCATGTGTGGTCAAAAAGACACAGTGTTTGGAACCAAATATCTCAAATGTGGATTCATCAGATCAAAGGACAGATTTCCTCTGGTCTAATGTCCATTGCTCATATTTCTTGCCCCAAGCAAGTCTCCTCTTCTTATTGGTGTCCTTTAGTAGTGGTTTCTTTGCAGCAATTCGATCATGAAGACCTGATTCACACAGTCTCCTCTGAACAGTTGATGTTGAGATGTGTCTGTTACTTGAACTCTGTGAAGCATTTACATATTAGCAGTAACTCAAATGAACTTATCCTCTGCATCAGAGGTAACTCTGGGTCTCATGAGAGTCAGTTTGGTCATAGCTCTTGATGTTTCTTGCGACTGCATTTGAAGAAACTTTCAACGTTCTTGAAATGTTCTATATTGATTGACCTTCATGTCTTACAGTAATGATGGACTGCCGTTTCTCTTTGCTTATTTGAGCTGTTCTTGCCATAATATGGACTTGTCTTTTACCAATTAGGGCCATCTTCTGTATACCACCCCTATTTTGTCACAACACAACTGATTGGCTCAAACACATTAAGAAGGAAATAAATTCCACAAATTAACCTTCAACAAGGCATACTTGTTAATAGAAATACATTCCAGGTGACTACCTGATAAAGCTGGTTGAGAGAATGCCAAGAGTGTGCAAAGCTGTCCTCAAGGCAAATGGTGGCTACATTGAAGAATGTCAAATATAAAATATATTCTGATTTGTTTACAATGTAGAAAACAGTAAAAAAAAAAAGAAATAAAGAAAGAAAGAAAAAGAAAGAAATAAAGAAAGAAAGAAAGAAAGAAAGAAAGAAAGAAAGAAAGAAAGAAAGAAAGAAAGAAAGAAAGAAAGAAAGAAAGAAAGAAAGAAAGAAAGAAAGAAAGAAATCCCTGGAATGAGTAGGTGTGTCCAAACTTTTGACTGGTACTGTATATACACACAACCCATGCTCTGTCTCTGTAACTATCCAGTAATGTGTAGAGGAACTCACCGGTTTCTGCCTGAGTCTCTGAAGCCTTTAGCAAATGGGTTCCTGTCAATCTTCAACCTGGTGATCTGAAGACAACAACAACATCAGACCATCAACAACAACACAAGCAACACAACCATATTAGCATATTGTCAGATTCCCTCAAACATCAGTTACAAAAAGGATTGGTCTAGGAATGATCTGTACATTCTTCTCCTGTTTGTAAACATTATAGTAGAGAAGGATTGGTCAGAAGAGACCTGTAGAGACCAGTAGAAACCAAAGGAGACCAGTAGAGACCAGAAAGTCCAGTAGAGACCAGTAGACCAAAAGAGACCAGTAAAGACCAGAAGAGACCAGCAGAGACCAGTAGAGACCAAAATAGACCAGTAAGGGTTTTGCAGTTTAAAATAAATCTCAAAGTGCCATGGTAAAAGGTGCCAATTGATCTCAGTAGAGTACAAAAGTGACCAGCAGAGACCATTCGAGATCAGTAGAGGCCATTAGAGACCAGTAGAGACCAGTAGAGACCAAAATGACCACTGTGTGAGCTCCATCAGCCTCGTTCCACACTGCCCCTTAGAACCTTACAACTCTCTTGCCCTCTCCCTCTCTCTCTCTGAATTCAATTCAAAGGGGCTTTATTGGCATGGGAAACATATGTTTACATTGTGTGTGTGTGCTGTGTTTTACATTTCTCTCTCTCTCTTTCCTGTCTCGCCCTCTCTTTCTTTCTTTCTTTCACTTTCTCCCTCTTTCCCTCTCTCTCTATTTTCTTTCTTTCTTTCTTTCTTTCTTTCTTTCTCTCTCTCTCTCTCTCTCTCTCTCTCTCCCTCCCTCTCCCTCTCCCTCTCTCTCTCTCTCTCTCTCTCTCTCTCTCTCTCTCTCTCTCTCTCTCTCTCTTTCTCTTTCTCTCTCTTTCCTCTCTCTCTCTATCGCTCTCCCCCTGTCTCTCTCTCTGTCCCTCTCTCTGATCACCAAGGGGGATTTTTAACAGTATGTTTCTCTTGTACTTTCTACAGTCAAAGCCTGATCCCATGCCACTCCCTTTGCTGTGTTCTCTGAGCTGTATGACGACCGAAGGTTAGGTTAGGGTTGTTTGTTCGTTCTAGTATGGTCGTCTGAATGTTGTGTGAATGTTACCTGCTGGTTCTGGTGGGTGATGACAGTGTAGAGGGTAGTGGTTGTCTGAATATTATCTAAATGTTGTGTGAATGTTAGGTGAATATAGTTTAAATATTATATGGAGGTTACCTGTTGGTTCTGGTAGACAGTGAGGTGTCGGTGGTATAGAAGTTAGTGTATGGTTGTCTTAAAGACCCAGTGCAGTCGAAAACATGATGTTTCCCAGTACAGTCAAAAACATGATGTTTCCCAGTCCATAGTCAAAAACATGATGTTTCCCAGTACAGAGTCAAAAACATGATGTTTCCCAGTGCAGAGTCAAAAACATGATGTTTCCCAGTACAGTCAAAAATATGATGTTTCCCAGTACAGTCAAAAACATGATGTTTCCCAGTACAGAGTCAAAAACATGATGTTTCCCAGTACAGAGTCAAAAACATGATGTTTCCCAGTACAGTCAAAAACAGGATGTTTCCCAGTACAGTCAAAAACATGATGTTTCCCAGTACAGTCAAAAACAGGATGTTTCCCAGTGCAGTCAAAAACAGGATGTTTCCCAGTACAGAGTCAAAAACAGGATGTTTCCCAGTACAGTCAAAAACATGATGTTTCCCAGTACAGTCAAAAACATGATGTTTCCCAGTACAGTCAAAAACATGATGTTTCCCAGTACAGTCAAAAACACGATGTTTCCCAGTGCAGAGTCAAAAACAGGATGTTTCCCAGTACAGTCAAAAACAGGATGTTTCCCAGTACAGTCAAAAACATGATGTTTCCCAGTACAGTCAAAAAAACAGTACAGATGTCAAAAACATGATGTTTCCCAGTACAGTCAAAAACAGGATGTTTCCAGTAGTACAGTCAAAAACATGATGTTTCCCAGTACAGAGTCAAAAACAGGATGTTTCCCAGTACAGTCAAAAACAGGATGTTTCCCAGTGCAGAGTCAAAAACATGATGTTTCCCAGTCAAAAACAGGACAGAGTCAAAAACATGATGTTTTCCCAGTACAGTCAAAAAACATGATGTTTCCCAGTCAGTACAAAAAACATGAGTCAAAATGATGTTTCCCATGCAGAGTCAAAAACATGATGTTTCCCAGTACAGAGTCAAAAACATGATGTTTCCCAGTACAGTCAAAAACATGATGTTTCCCAGTACAGTCAAAAACATGATGTTTCCCAGTACAGAGTCA